>NC_087085.1:46314242-46604242 GCF_036172545.1 Culicoides brevitarsis | reverse complement strand
CATAATTTTTACAAACTACCTATGATTATAATACACCTATAAAATATATTTATTTTTATATAATATATTAAATATTTTTCTTAAATAAAATTAAAACAAGCTTATTATTTTCATCCATTGAATATCTTATGCATTTTCTTTTTTGATCAACAATCAGAAAGTTTCATTTGGTTCACGAAGATGAATTCAACTTTGAATTAGATAATAACAAAATAGGAATGAAATATATTTCAAAAGGCAAAATAGTTGTCAGTGTATATCATATATTTGGCGCAAAATAGAAAAAATAGACTTTAATTTGATAAAAATTTAAATATATTGAATATCAAGTTAATATAATTTGAACTGATGTAACAATTAATTGCGAACAAAAAAACTTACTTATTAAAAGCATTTAGTTTAAATTTAAAAAAAATGATAAGAAAAAAAAGAAACTGTCTATTAATAAAATGTTTAAGAAAAAAAAAATTGACACCCGTGCCATAAAAATCTATTTTTTTCATATTTCTGATAACTTTTTTTTTATCCGTATTGGTATTCTAAAATGTTTTATTTCAGTGTGCCATAATAGTAATAATAGAAATTGTTGTCAAAAATTATCAATCTTATCGTTTACTGTTTCATGTGAAACATAATAGATAGTAAACACTTTTTTTCAAATTTTGTTTCTTTTAAAAGCACTATGATTAGTTTGCTGTTTACAATTTATGACAATGATTCCTTATAGTTTTGTTCTAATGCTGTTTCAATTATAATTATTTTTTATTTTTTAATTTAATTTTATATAATAATAATGGTATAAAACTTCTTTCTTGAAATATCATCACTTAATGCTATTTCTAAATCGTGACATGGCTTTATTTTCACTTTTATCGAATATTTTACTTTAATACAAACAAAATGATAACTATCCTTTTTGTAAAAGACAGACGATAAACTGTTTCGTTATATTTAAAATTATACTAAAATAATATTTAATGTGTGTACCCTAACAGCATTTACTACCTTTCTTTTTATTACTACCTTTCCCTAACTGTACAACGTCATTCTTGTCATTGGCATTTTGCAGCCTCTGTTGTTGTTTTTTGTGTTTCAGCACCAACTCCGTGATTGCATAAAACATTTTTTCCACATTTTTATTATCTTTGGCTGAAGTCTCAAATAACTGGATATCCATTTGGTTGGCAAAACGTTGAGCATCTTCCGTTATTACAACTTTACGAGCGGGATCGTCATCTTTATTTCCAACTAAATACACGTTCATTCAATGTCAATTATTAAACATATAACAATTTAATTCATTCAAAAGGCATGCAGTCTTACCTAATATTTTATTTACAACTTCACAGTTGGATTCAATTTCCTGCAACCATCGTTTTACATTTGCGAAAGAATCACCATTTGTGACGTCATATACAACAATTACGCCGTGTGTGCCACGGTAGTATCTGCAAAGCGATTTGTAAATGTGCACAAATATTAACATATTGTATTTTGAATTAATTGACAAAGAAAAAAAATGACTCACGTGTTCGTTATCGTTCTGAAACGTTCTTGACCAGCAGTATCCCAGATTTGTAATTTGACACGTTCGCCATCGATTACGACCGTTCGAATCTTAAAGTCAACGCCTATTGTTGTAATGTATGTTCCTGTGAATGTGTTGTCACTAAACCTAAGTAAGAGGGATGATTTTCCGACACCTTATATGAGAAAAAAAAAAATCAAAACTTATTTTAACAATATTAGAATTATTACTTTTAAGCAAATTGCTTTAACATATGTAAATAAACCAAACACAAATGTAACGTACATCAGTTAAACTCAGTATTAAGTTTTGAATCTTACTCAGACGATTCATTAAAACAAACATTCATGGAGTTACAGCGAGAAAGAATCATACAATATAACGACGAGGCATCAGTGATGATGATAACCTTGTGCTCTGATATTCAATTGTTATTGCACTAAATTGCATTCCTTCAAGGATAGAGCTTGACGATATTTGTTTGTTCATACATGATTAAAATTTCACACAATACAATCGGACTGGATCTAATTATATATTAATGCTTATTTATTTTAAATCTATTCGACGACGACGACGACGACGGCTATTAGTATGTACACAAACGTCTCTCATCTGTGGATGATTGGAATGCATCGTCGTCGTGTATAACTAAATGTATTTTGATAGGGGTTAAATTAACATCACTCGAAAGCTCCCATTGTAAACAAAGAACATTTAAAAAGAACACTTGCACACTACACACTTGGGAAAAATTAAACAACAACAAATCCTTAAGCAGTTATGATTTTCTCAAGTTTCTTACCACTATCTCCGATGATTAGCAATTTGAAAAGATGATCATAATCACGAGCCATTTCAAAACAGTATTTTTTTTCGCACACTCTTATTGTTTGTATTGGAAAAATTCGCTTGTAACGTGTGCCGACTTTCCTTCTATTTATTATTACTGTAAATTTGTTTAGTAATACATAAAATATTTGTGCAATTTTGCCGTAAATACACACGAAGAAACTAAATATAATTAATTGCCACAAAAAGGGAGAATAAAAACGAATAGCTGGGCAGTTCCTATGGTTTCTGAACACAGAATTTTCAGATGTTACACACTCTTTTCAGGCATTTTTGATACATGCCATCTTTGCCTGTCCTCTTGTCTTCTGAATGCATCCAAAATTGGCTGATAAATTGGCTCAGGATTCGCCAAAATTCGCAAGAAAAAAAACACGGCAAAAAATAAATACAATTCAATCGCGTATTGACGGAGGCACGTTTCGTGAATTTCGCGAGGCAATCCACAGTTACTATTTCCGTAATGAGTTGGTCGAAAATGATCGTGCTCATGCCAAATTTCGTTCTCTTTTAAACAAGCTTTTGTGGAAACAACACCTTCTTTTTTGCGACTTACGATTTCGTGTCGAAAACTGACTTAAAGTAAGTAAAAATTATCTGAAAACATTCAATTGAGTTCCGATTATCTGAAACATATGGAGTTTCCGCGTGAAAAGTGTTATTTTGTCAGAAAAATACAAAAAATGATTTGCTTGTGGCCATGTGCTTTAGCGTGTACATTAGCGTGTATGATGAAATTATTCTTAACCATCTTTCGGATGATTCTTCCGTGATTTTAACTCAAATTTCTGAAAATGTCAATTTTCCGATAATGCAACGCGTGTTTTGCAGTATATTAATTGCCAATTCTTGTCTTTTTCTTTGTTTCAGAATGCGTTACGTAGCCGCATATTTACTTGCAACTTTGGGCGGAAATGCCGAACCATCTGCTGCTGATATCGAGAAAATCTTGGGATCTGTCGGTGTTGAATGGGACGGTGATCGTATTAAGAAAGTCGTTGCTGACTTGAAGGGCAAAGATCTCGAAGAATTAATCGCCCAAGGACGTGAAAAATTGTCCTCAATGCCCGTTGGAGGAGGCGCAGCTTCTGCTCCAGTTGCTGGAGGCGCTGCTCCTGCTTCTGCAGCTGCTGAGAAGAAAGAAGAAGCCAAGAAGGAAGAATCTGAAGAAGAAGATGATGACATGGGCTTCGCTCTCTTCGATTAAACATCTCCTCAAATGGTAAGCATTCAATAGAGTTTTTCCCGATTTACACACATGATGATTTCCTTTACATACCATCTTTCGGATGAACACTCTTGATTTTAACCTTTGTAAACTGACAATTCTCTATTCAATATTTAATTCAATATTTAATGAGGACATGTGTAATATTTGAAATTTTTTCATCCTCTATTACAGGTTACTTCATCAGGCATTTATCAAGGAATTTGGTACAACAATGGAAAATAACACACATTTCCAGACAGCACTTTTTATTTCTATGAAATATAAAGTTGACTTAAATAAAAGAATAGCCTAAAGAAATACTATTGTTTTTCTGTTGTTGAAAAATCATCTTCGAATTCATCCAAATAATCTTCATCTCTGAAATCGATATCCTCATCTCCTACATCTTCAAACTGTGCAGTTTCATAGGAATTTATGGAGTTTAATTTGAACCTTTTTCTGTCTGTTTTGTTAAAGTCTTTTGATTCTAGATACTTTTTGAACTTTGATCTCAACATTTCTTCAGCTTCGGCGGATTGCAGTTTGAGATTTTCAACATTTTGTCCTACATTAATGCATGAACTTTTTCCCTCGTACACTTCCCAAGCTGCTCTCACTTTGTCTTTTTCTCTACTGATTTTCTTCAAAATATCCGCTTGATTCAATCCAAAAACATTATGTTGCATTTCGGGTAAGGGATTTTCGTCAAGTTCTTCATCTTCAATTGCTTCGAGTGCTTTTATTTTCTTTACAACTTCGGGTGATAACGTGCTTCGCAATTCAAGATCTTCTCTTAGTCTGTCAGCCATCATAATTGGTTTGTGATCTTCTGGATAGTCGGCTATCTTCAGCAACTCTTCTACTTCATTCACACGTGTTGCTTTTTTATCCTTCACAAAGTTTATGAATGGAACAACGCCCATCACTCGAAGCTGCGATAATTCGTGTTTCAATAAACCCGCTGTTCTTTTCAAAGTTTTCTCTATTTCCATGTCGTTTTCTATTTTCCCGCTGGCAACCCACATCACGTTTACCATTTTGAAGTCTTGCGCAACCTTGACTTTAGTAATCTGAATGCCTTTACCCAATAACTCTTCTGATATGTCTCCTGTTGCCATTAAATCAGTGATATTTCGCATAAAGAGTTTTTCCAACATATTGATTCTCCGCAGTCCTTGTTTTGTAGGCTCTCGTTTCTTCGGAATGTTGGCTGTCGACAGAGCATGAATGGTTGATGAAGAATCGGTTGATTCATACCACACTTTCTTTTCCTTTTTTCCCATGAGCGAAAGTTTCTTCATCACTCTCGATATTTGATTCGATGACGTACCATAACTACAATTTTGCCATCGATATATCAGAGAAATATGACGATTTTTCAGGCAATTCATTTTTTTTTTGTTTTGATTCAAAATACTACTGTATTTCTCATGATCCTTCGAACGCAAATCTCAATAGGGTATCATGTGAGCGAAAAACAATACCCAAAGAGAGTTGTTTTTGTGTGGATAACCATATATAGGGCGTACGTCGATTTTTGTTAAGAGTCGAAAATTACATAAAAGTTAAATTCGTTCAAAACCCATTTCAATTAAAGTTCTGTGTTTTGTTTGTGCATGAAAAAATAAAGTGAAAATGTCGTCGCAACCATTGCCGATTCGTTTTCAGGAGCATCTTCAGGTAAAGATACTATAAAGTAGATTGAAAAAAATCATAGTGATGACGAGGCCAGATTTGAACATTTTCCATAGACACAGCGAAGCGGTCACTAATTTTGTCGGATAATGTAATTTTCACGAAAGGCATGAATTAAAACGCCTCAAAATCCGATGCGAATTTCGTTCAATGCAAAGAATTTCAATGTTTCAATGCAATTAGTGATAGTGAGAAGTGCAAAAAGGGCAATTTAAAAATTTGACGAAAGATTCAAGATGTCGGCTGCATATTGTACATGTTTGTGTATATGTGTTGGTGTGTGAGTTTGCAGCGAAACAACCTTGATCTGGAGGCTCTTTTTTCTGACAGAAAACTTTCTCCTCTTATTAAAGTGTACTAATTAAGAATACAAATTAAAACTCGCCTTGCCTAATATAATGAATTTTCCATATGTTATCATATGGTATATCTGTTTTAATTTAATTACACACATATTTACGAATAGATACGAATAATTCGGCCCCAAATTAGAGTTATGTGATACAGTAACTGCAAGTCCCTTGATGATTCAGATAGATAAACTTTTTTTTTTTATAAATCCAACCAATATCATAACGTTTATCTGTAAAAAAAAATAGACCAAATTTCTCCAAATAGCATACTTTTGAATGTGTGAGGGAATTTATTCAATTGTCTCTGTAGTGTTTTATATGTATTACTGACACTTGCGCAATCAACAGAACAATTTCTTCTATTCATAATTTTTCATGCCTCGACTGTGTTTGCTGCTCTGCTGATAAAAAATATGCTGTTATCATAAATTTTATTATTTAAAAAAAACTTCACACAATACATACTGACGTTTCATTCACAATAAGTAGTAATTGGATTGATATGATAATGTCTGCTTTAAGCTTTACATACGGCAATTGATGTAATGTGACACAGAATAAGATTTGAATCAAAATTCATATTTAGACAATATTCTCGAGAAAGATTTCTTTCAAATATATATTGAATGTATTTCGGATGTTTTCGCGATTGATCAGTTTTCGCGAATAATTTCGAGTCAACGACGATCGATTTTTTTTTTCTTTTTTGACCAATTAAAGTGTAGTATCCCAAAATCGATTTTTTATTCACATGTAGGACAACTATAAGTTAATTAGCTTTTAATCTACTTGTGTAGGTTAACAAAAATAATGTAGATTTAAAGCTTCGATAAAACTGATAAAATTGAGTGAAAGATGAATGAATATACAATAGTTTTTGCAGCAAAACTTGTTTTGAGAAACTAATCAAAACAAAAAGTATATTTGTTATTATGCAATATAATAAGTTTATTTTCTACAGGTATTCTGAAAGAGCTTCTTGTTTAGTATTTTTGTATAGAAAACTTATAAAATTGTTTAATTTTTATAATTATTTTTTGATATTGTTATTAAGTTAGTGTTTTGATTTATTGCTTGAAATTGAACAAAAATTACTTACGGAAATTTTATTTGAAAAATAGAAAAATGTAATTTTTATTTTGATATAAAAAAAGTAAATATCTGTAATTTTTATTTTATTTGATGACTTTTAAGCTTGACATTGAACAAAAGTTATGAAAATTGTCTTTGGATGTCTTTTAAATGGTTCTTGAATATTGAAAGATAAAAAATACATAAAAAATACGTAATTTTCATTTTATTTAGTAAAAAATACGTATTTTTTTTTTAAATACGTAAAAAATACGTAATTTTCATTTTGAAAGCATATTTGATTATTTTTAAGCTTGAAATTGAACAGAAATAATGAAAATTGTCTTTGGATGTCTTTTAAATGGTTCTTGAATATTGAAAGATAAAAAATACGTAAAAAATACGTAGTTTTCATTTTATTTAGTAAAAAATACGTAATTTTTTTTAAAATATGCTAAATAATATTTTATTTAGTAAAAATACGTAATTTTCATTTTGAAAGCATATTTGATTATTTTTAAGCTTGAAATTGAACAAAAGTTATGAAAATTGCCTTTGGATGTGTTTTAAATGGTTCTTAAAAGCTTTATTTTTGAATTTATAGATAAAAAATACGATTTTTTTTTTTAAATACGTAAAAATGCTTGAATATTGAAAGATAAAAAATACGTAAAAATACGTAGTTTTCATTTTATTTAGTAAAAAATACGAATTTTTTTTTAAATACGTAAAAATACATAATTTTCATTTTGAAAGCATATTTGATTATTTTTAAGCTTTTATTTAGTAAAAAATACGTAATTTTTTTTTAAATACGTATAAATACGTAAAAAATACGTAAAAATACGTAAAAAATACGTAATTTTCATTTTGAAACCATATTTGATAATTCTAAATGGTTCTTGAATATTCAAAGATAAAAAATACGTAAAAATACGTAGTTTTCATTTTATTTAGTAAAAAATACGAATTTTTTTTTTAAATACGTAAAAATACGTAATTTTCATTTTGAAAGCATATTTGATTATTTTTAAGCTTGAAATTGAACAAAAGTTATGAAAATTGCCTTTGGATGTGTTATAAATGGTTCTTAAGCTTGAATATTGAAAGATAAAAAATACGTAAATAATACGTAATTTTCATTTTGTGAGCTCATTTGATGATTCTTTGGATTAAAAGACATTAAATGGTTCTTGAATATTGAAAGATAAAAAATACGTAAAAAATACGTAGTTTTCATTTTATTTAGTAAAAAATACGTAATTTTTTTTTTAAATACGTAAAAATACGTAAAAAATACGTAATTTTCATTTTGAAAGCATATTTGATTATTTTTAAGCTTGAAATTGAACAATAGTTATGAAAATTGCCTTTGGATGTGTTTTAAATGGTTCTTAAGCTTGAATATTGAAAGATAAAAAATACGTAAAAAATACGTAATTTTCATTTTGTGAGCTCATTTGATGATTCTTAAGCTTGAAATTGAACAAAAGTAATGGAAAACTTCTTTGGATGTCTTTTAAATGGTTCTTGAATATAATAAATTGAACAAAAATTATGAAAATTGCCTTTGGATGTCTTTTCAATGGTTCTTAAGCTTGAATATTGAAAGATTAAAAATTTTAAAAAATACGTAATTTTCATTTTGAAAGCATATTTGATTATTTTTACGTAAAAAAATACGTAATTTTCATTTTGTGAGCTCATTTGATGATTCTTAAGCTTGAAATTAAACAAAAATTATGAAAATTGTCTTTGGATGTCTTTTAAATGGTTCTTAAGCTTGAATATTGAAAGATAAAAAATACGTAATTTTCATTTTGAGAGCTGTTTTGATGATCCTTAAGCTAATACATTTATGGATTGTTATTTGAGCATATTTGAAATGTCATCTCAAAGACATACGACGTGTGATGTGCTATCTACGCCGCAACAATAAACAATGTTTTTTTGTCTTAATTGTACGTTATTCTTTCTTTCTACACCCACTCATATCCGTTATTGTTTATTATATTTTTACAGCTCACAGCGATTGGTATCAATCAAACGTCAATAGCCTTCAGTAATTTGACGATGGAATCGGACAAGTTCATCTGTGTTCGAGAAAAAGTTGGAGAGACTGCACAAGTGGTCATTATTGATTTGAATGATGCCCAAAACCCCATTAGACGTCCTATTAGCGCGGATTCAGCGATTATGAATCCAGCAAGTAAAGTTATTGCGTTAAAAGGTAAATTGTTTTATTTGGTTTTATTTCAATTCAAGAAGATATTCGAAATATTTTTTTTCTTTGTTTTCGTTTAAGCTGGCAAAACTTTGCAAATTTTTAATATTGAGATGAAATCTAAAATGAAAGCGCATACAATGACCGAAGAAGTAGTATTCTGGAAATGGATTTCTCTAAATTCGCTTGCTTTGGTAACGGAAGGTGCCGTATATCACTGGTCCATGGAAGGCGACTCGTTGCCTGTAAAAATGTTTGATCGTCATTCTTCATTGAACAACTGTCAAATCATCAACTATCGCACGGATTTGAAACAACAATGGCTCCTTCTCGTAGGCATTACTGCGCAACAAAATCGCGTAGTTGGCGCAATGCAACTATATTCCGTCGAACGAAAAGTTTCGCAACCAATTGAGGGACATGCAGCTGCTTTTGCAACTTTTAAAATGGAAGGAAACCCTGAGCCATCGACGTTGTTTTGTTTTGCCGTTCGTACAGCGACGGGCGGAAAACTTCATATTATTGAAGTTGGAACACCGCCAACGGGCAATCAACCATTTACGAAGAAAGCAGTCGATTTGTTTTTCCCTCCGGAAGCACAAAATGACTTCCCTGTGGCAATGCAAGTATCTGAAAAATATGACACAATTTACTTGATCACAAAGTACGGTTATATTCATCTGTATGATATTGAATCAGCTACATGTATTTACATGAATCGCATTTCGGCTGATACGATTTTCGTAACTGCACCGCACGAAGCGAGCGGCGGAATTATTGGCGTAAATCGCAAAGGACAAGTTTTGTCCGTAACTGTTGACGAGGAGCAAATTATCAACTACATTAATGTCGGATTGCAAAATTCTGATTTGGCTCTTCGCATGGCAGTAAGAAACAATTTAGCAGGCGCAGAGGATTTGTTTGTGCGAAAATTCAATCAACTTTTCCAAAATGCACAATACGCTGAAGCCGCAAAAGTTGCAGCAATCGCTCCTAAAGGAATTCTTCGAACTCCACAGACTATTCAAAAATTCCAACAAGTTCAGCCTCCTCCAGGTTCAACATCGCCTCCTCTTTTACAATATTTCGGCATTCTCCTTGATCAAGGAAAGCTAAATAAATACGAATCTTTGGAGTTGTGTCGCCCTGTTTTGTTGCAAGGCAAAAAACAATTGGTCGAAAAGTGGGTAAAAGAAGAAAAACTCGAATGCTCTGAAGAATTGGGAGATCTTGTAAAACCATCAGATCTTAATCTTGCACTTTCCATTTATCTTCGTGCAAATATCCCCAATAAGGTAATTCAGTGCTTTGCCGAAACAGGTCAATTTCAAAAAATTGTCATGTATGCAAAGAAAGTCAACTATCAACCTGATTACATCTTCTTGTTGCGTCAATTGATGCGTACTAATCCTGATGCCGGATCAGGATTCGTCTCAATGCTTGTCGCTGATGAAGAGCCTTTGGCAGACATCAACCAAATTGTCGATATTTTCATGGAGCAAAATCTTGTACAACAATGTACTGCATTTTTGTTGGATGCATTGAAACACAATCGTCCAAACGAGGGCCCATTGCAAACACGTCTCTTGGAAATGAATTTACTTTCTGCTCCGCAAGTTGCTGATGCGATTCTAGGTAATGCTATGTTTACGCATTACGATCGTGCACACATTGCCCAATTATGCGAAAAAGCAGGTCTTTTGCAACGTGCTCTTGAGCATTACACTGATTTGTATGACATTAAACGTGCTGTCGTTCATACTCAATTATTATCGGGCGATTGGTTGGTTGGATTTTTTGGCACATTATCTGTCGAAGACTCTTTGGAATGCCTGAAAGCAATGTTGACTGCCAACATTCGTCAAAACTTGCAAATTTGTGTTCAAATCGCTACAAAATACCACGAACAATTGAGCACAAAGTCTCTCATTGATTTATTCGAATCCTTCAAATCATACGAAGGACTATTCTATTTCCTTGGATCTATTGTGAACTTTAGTCAGGACTCGGAAGTTCACTTTAAATATATTCAAGCTGCATGCAAAACGAATCAAATTAAGGAAGTCGAGAGAATTTGTCGTGAAAGTAACTGCTACAACGCAGAACGCGTCAAAAATTACTTGAAGGAAGCAAAATTGACGGATCAACTTCCTTTGATTATCGTTTGTGATCGTTTCGATTTCGTACATGATTTGGTCCTATATTTGTATCGCAACAACTTGCAAAAATACATTGAAATTTATGTGCAAAAAGTAAATCCATCTCGTTTGCCCGTTGTTGTTGGAGGATTATTGGATGTTGATTGTTCTGAAGATATCATTAAGAATTTGATTTTGGTTGTCAAAGGGCAATTTTCAACTGATGAGCTTGTCGAAGAAGTCGAAAAGCGAAATCGCTTAAAACTTCTTTTACCATGGCTTGAATCACGAGTACACGAAGGCTGTATTGAGCCAGCAACTCATAATGCTTTAGCTAAAATTTACATTGACTCAAATAACAATCCTGAGCGATTCCTCAAAGAAAATCAATTTTACGATAGTCGTGTTGTCGGTAAATATTGCGAAAAACGGGATCCTCATTTGGCATGTGTCGCCTATGAACGAGGACAATGCGATCGTGAATTAATTGCGGTTTGTAATGAAAACTCTTTGTTTAAATCAGAAGCCCGTTATTTGGTACGTCGCCGTGATCCTGATCTTTGGGCTGAAGTTTTGTTGGAATCTAATCCATACAAAAGACAATTGATAGATCAAGTTGTTCAAACTGCGTTGTCAGAAACTCAAGATCCAGATGACATTTCGACAACTGTGAAGGCATTCATGGCTGCTGATTTGCCTAATGAACTCATCGAGTTACTCGAGAAGATTGTTTTGGATTCTAGCGTATTCTCCGATCATCGTAACTTACAAAATCTGTTGATTTTGACAGCGATCAAAGCCGATAGAACTCGTGTTATGGACTACATCAATCGTTTGGATAACTATGATGCTCCCGATATTGCAAACATCGCAATTAGTAATCAATTGTATGAAGAAGCATTTGCAATTTTCCGCAAATTTGACGTAAACACATCAGCTATTCAGGTTTTAATTGAAAATGTCGAAAACCTTGAAAGAGCTAATGAGTTCGCAGAACGTTGCAATGAGCCTGCTGTATGGTCTCAACTTGCAAAAGCACAATTGCAACAAGGAAAAGTAAAGGAGGCTATTGACAGTTATATCAAAGCTGATGATCCATCGGCGTACATTGATGTTGTAGACGTCGCAAGCAAAAACGATTCTTGGGAAGATTTGGTACGTTATTTGCAAATGGCACGCAAAAAAGCTCGCGAAAGTTATATCGAAAGTGAATTGATTTACGCCTATGCACGAACGGGACGATTAGCTGATTTGGAGGAATTCGTTTCGGGACCCAATCACGCTGATATCCAAAAAATTGGTGATCGTTGTTTCAACGACAAAATGTATGAGGCAGCAAAGTTGTTATATAACAACGTTAGCAACTTTGCTCGCTTGGCTATCACATTGGTACACTTGAAGGAATTTCAAGGTGCTGTTGACGGTGCACGAAAAGCCAACAGCACTCGTACATGGAAAGAAGTATGTTTCGCCTGTGTTGATGCCCAAGAATTTCGATTGGCTCAAATGTGTGGTTTGCATATTGTTGTTCACGCCGATGAATTAGAAGATTTGATCAACTATTATCAAGATCGAGGTCATTTCGAAGAATTGATTGGATTATTGGAAGCTGCATTAGGTCTTGAACGTGCTCACATGGGAATGTTCACCGAATTAGCTATTCTATATTCAAAATACAAGCCAGCTAAGATGCGTGAACATTTGGAGTTATTTTGGTCTCGTGTCAATATTCCAAAAGTATTGAGAGCTGCTGAATCTGCGCATTTGTGGTCAGAACTTGTATTTTTGTATGACAAATATGAAGAGTATGATAATGCTGTTTTGGCAATGATGGCTCATCCAACGGAGGCATGGCGTGAAGGACATTTCAAAGATATAATCACAAAGGTGGCTAATATCGAGCTTTACTACAAATCAATACAGTTCTATCTTGACTATAAACCTCTTTTGTTGAATGATATGTTGCTCGTATTGGCGCCACGCATGGATCACACACGTGCAGTTAACTTTTTCACAAAAACAGGACATCTTCAACTTGTTAAACCTTATTTGCGTTCTGTACAAAGCTTGAATAACAAGGCAATCAATGAAGCACTTAATGGACTCCTTATTGATGAAGAAGATTATCAAGGTTTACGTACAAGTATCGATGCTTTCGATAATTTTGACAACATTGCATTGGCTCAAAAACTCGAGAAACACGAGTTAACTGAGTTTAGACGGATCGCAGCATATTTGTATAAAGGTAAACAAAAATATTTCATATTGAATATAAAATTAGGTGTTCGTTATGTTTATACATAAATGATAAGAATTCTAAAAAGCATTACCTATTATTATTTTTTATTAACATTTGTATATACCTACTTAATATTGATTTTGCCATCAGAAAACTGTTATTCCCATTTTTCAAAAATGTTTTGAAATTTTTTTGTTTAAATGCTTTTAACCGTTTTGACAATCGAACTTTATTTTTTTAAACATAAATTACATATTAGAAGTTGAAAACTTCATAGAAAAATTTTTAACAATTTTTAGAACATTTTATAAAAGATTGTACACATCATTTAAAAGTAAATATATATACCTACAAATTTGCCTTAAACAACTAATAAAATTATATTTATTCAATATAATTTATTTGTAGGAAATAATCGTTGGAAGCAAAGTGTCGAGCTATGTAAAAAGGATCGTCTTTTCAAAGATGCGATGGAATACGCAGCTGAATCACATCAAGGAGAAATTGCCGAAGAGCTTCTTGGATGGTTCCTTGAACGTAAAGCATTTGACTGCTTTGCTGCATGCTTATTCCAAGTAAGTTCAAAGTGTAATTTTTCGTATTCAAAAGTTGTTTAGCTATTTAACATTTGTTTTCTACAGTGCTATGATCTTCTAAGACCAGATGTGATTCTTGAGCTCGCGTGGAGACATAATATCATGGATTTCGCAATGCCGTATTTGATCCAAGTATGTTCAGAACGTTTTTTTCAATGTTCAATTACTTTTTTTATAATTATTTTCTCTCTCAACAGGTTACTCGTGAATACACATCAAAGGTAGATAAGTTAGAACAAGTAGAGCAAGAACGGCAAAAAGATACAGAAAACTCCGAAGTTAAGCCAATGATTATGCCGGAACCACAATTAATGTTGACAGCAGGCCCAGGCATGGGAATCCCTCCCCAATATATTCCCCAACAGCAATATGCGCCCGGCTATCAAATGCCTTATCAAGGATACGGAATGTAGGAGGTAGAATTACTCAACTACTTGATTTATATGCATAATTTAAGCAACAACAACCACAACAATAATATAGATAATGTTAATGCTATTAATATTGCTAACTATTACTATCAATATTTGACATCAATTGAAGCAACATCATCATCAAGTCCCACACAGCATTTAGTTAAATTACTTTCGGTAAGTATCAACGCAGCAAAAAATTTAATCAGTAATGTTATTCGTTTTTGAATTGTTCTTTAAGAGCTTTTCATAGATTATTTGCTTAGATTTTCGCATATAACTCCTGTCTAGTTGAGTTTTTAAGACGATAGATATTTTTATAGAAATAAAGTTTACCCATATTACTTTGACGTAGAGTGTTCATTATAAGAATCATTGTATTTTAAGTTCATTTTTTTAATTATTATTATTCTTTTACATTTTTTATTATGTTTTTTCAGATAAACTTATCAACATTAACATGGTACAAAATTCCATTGAAGGACTTTATTATGATTTATTTGACAGTTTGCATGCAATTAAGTTATGTTTAAAATAATAATTTACTTTGACTTTTTCTTACTGTTTCCTTATTTTCTTCATTATTTTTTATACGTATCAATTATAATTATAATATTCATCATTATAACTCTATATATTACAATATTAAACATTATAGTAGTTTAACACATAAAGAAATATTTTTCTTGCAAAATTATTGTAAATCTAAATAAAAAAAAAAATAAAAATAATTGTTATAAGGCAGGCGTATACCCGCAAAATAAATATTAGAATAAACATCTTGCAATTTTTACTTTATTTTTTGCTTTATCATCAATATTTGAGTTATTTCGATTGATGATGAATAATTACAACTGGCAGTATTTGTTATGAAATATTATTTAATTGTTTTAAAAATTCTTTTCACACAGATTCTCTAAGAGTCACTTCATATAAAATCTTATGAACAAAAACATTTTCTGGCATTCCTTTAATTTTATATTCGTTATTATTACGTTAAAGCATATACTATATATTCAATTAAATTTACATACAATTTATTATTATAATTATATGATATACTAACTTTTCAATGTTTGATGAAATATATTAGTTTTTAAGACATGTGCTATGTAACATGATATAAAAGAAATATAAAAGGGACATATATATTACAGGTAACGAACACTTTGAACCGAATAACAAAATAGCTTCACTATAAAATAAAAAAAAATCGAAAGCCCTTAGAGATAAATTTAAAATTTATTGAACATAAAATAATGCAAATAAACTATTAACTATAAATATGACATATAAATTTAATAAAAAATAGATACAAATATATTAAATAAAAATTTTCAAAATTAATTCTTGTTAAATAAAAAGCGCTAATGTAATTCAATTTTGGAAAAAATAACTTTTGTCGGTTATCAAATATATATTAAAATAAAAAAAATAGCAGAATTTGATTCCCTCACTGATTTGATACTGAAATTTGGTTCATTGTCAACAATATGTACGGTTAATTACACTTTTTAAACTGTTTAGTAATACCTATTATGAATATATTAATAATTCAAGATATGATCATAAAACTAACTAATGACAACACATAACAAAAATAAAAAAATTTAAACTACGTATATATAAATATATATATTATAAATGATAAAAAATTGAAACAAAAACTGATGAAATAAATAAATTGAATGGAAACCATGACTTTTTACTTTTAACTCCAAATCTCAACAGGTTATTTAAAAAAGAAAGCGTTTCTATGGATACCTTATTCTACTGTTTTGTTTAACACAAGAAATATTTTTTGAGAAATCATAAAAATGCCTCGTAAAAAGCCTACCACGAAATTAGGAGTTTATGGAAAATATGATTTCAATCCTGAAAAAGCTGTTGAACTCTTTTTTGAATCTAAATTGCAAAATTCTTTTTATATGTAAGTTTCGAATTATTATCTAATAATTTTGTTCTGAGCCTTGAATCATAAGTGTAACATATATGCATTAATTTAGCAAAAAGCCTGCTTGGGATTGTCCACGTGAAGGATTTGAGCTTTCTGGAATCCAAAATGAACGAGAATTGTTTAATGTGTCACGAGAACAAGAAGAGATGCGTGCAAAAGCGACGAAAGCATCCAAAATAAATGAAAAAAGAATTTTGGAGATAAATGATGTTCAGGAAAGTTTGAGGCAACAATTTGTCGAAGTGAATGATTTCATTCAGAATTGCAAGGCAAAAGAAGCAGAAGCCCAAAAGAATGTAAAGTATTATTTTATTTATTATTTGAAAGGTTCAATGCTATGTCATAGTTTTTATAGATAACTGAAGAAAACGAAAAGCAGAAAGTGTTAAAACATGATATTGAGAAACTTAAAAAAGAAGTCGTAGAGTTGGCTGAATTTGAAACATCATTGCAAGAGATTGTTAAAAAATTTCAAATCTATGAAGTACTATCGTTAACATACCTCTTCAATTTTATCTTTTTTTTTAATTTTTGAATCTGTTTTTAGGATATCATCAACCAAGTAGTAAAAGAATCAGACTTTTTTGATAATGTAGATGATTTGATGGCAAAATGTGATGCTCTCATGCTTGCTCAAGTTGAAATTTCCGAAATGGAACAACAGAAGATCAAATCAGTCGAAGATATACGTCAACAAATGGTTCGTGCAACAAACAATGCTGCCCAAATAATCCTTTCGTTGGACAATGAACTAGATGAATTAGAACGTTCGTATTCGACTATCAAACAAGAAAGTCTGAAATGGGAAAAGATTTTAGCTACAACAAAAGATCACATCTCCGATAACGAACTAATTACCAACCGCTTGTTAGATTCAATCAATCAACTTTACCGTCTATTGTGTAAGAGAAATGATGTAGAATCCAAGTTTTTACGTACAAATCCTGAAGCACAACTGGATTACATCAAAGACGAGATAGAAATGTTACAGAAAATATCATCATTAGCTCATTTGAAGTTACACAAGGAATTGAAAAGTAGCTCTGTAGCTGAGAAAGGTACAAAGTCGAAAATCAAAAATGCGTTCTTGCAAAAATACAAATAAAATGTATCTCGAAACGATTATTTTTATGGGAATAATAAAATTAGCACGAGGCACATAATTAATCTTTTACGACAACTAAATGTTTAATGTTTAAAAAAAATACCCGTGATACTCAATAGTGTTTTTCCGATGCTCGGTTATTTTAGTTTACTTTTAACAATTGTTCACACAACGTGTGTGTTAATACGTATTAAATGAAGAGTGTTCACTTTTTTTTTAAATCTCTGATACGTTAAGCAAATTTTAAGAGAAGTGTCTCGTCAATTTTAAAACATATCATAAACATTATTTTTTTTCGATGCAAACGAAGGTCTTCAATTAAAGCTAAGCAAAGCAAAGACCATTAATAAGAACATACGAATGATTTGTTGTATTAATAAATTTAAATACATCATGAAATTGTTATTATTATTTGTATTGAGTGTTGTTTTTAGTGCAAAAATACAAGCTGTAAGTCAAATTAATCTTGAAAATTTCTTCAATTCGAACATTTTGATTTATTATCCTAAAATTATGTTGTCAAATAATCGATTTCCAACTTTTGCATGTTTTGGTACAAAGCACTTTGGAGAAACGTAAAACGTAGATCTCTCCCAAGTCAAGTAATTATGCTTTAAGCCAACCATTTGAGATGAAATTAAGGGGATCGGCGGTAACTTTATTTTAGTTATCGATTCATCTTTATCTAAAGTTGTGTGTGAACTCTTTTTTAAACAATTAACCAAATGAATTCCAGATTTTCTTTGACCACAACGACATTTTTCCATATAAGTTTTGTACATTCCAGCTGATAAAAAAAATGATTCGCCGTGATTCGTGTACTCATAAGGACAAGTTGACTTTTTTTCTCCCTCAAACACTTCCTGAATGCGTTTGTCTACCCTGTCAGTTGAATAGAAGTCTGAAACTATAACGTCTCCCCATCGCTGTTTGTATTTGCTACGTGAATTATTTTCCAATTCGATCTGTTCGCCACTAAAACGGAGCATTTTTTAACATTAATAACTAATGGTTAAAAAACACTTACATTTTTCCATCTACTAAGTTTACAGATTGCTTTTTAGGAGCTGCTGGAGGAACACTTTCTTTTTTAGTTGACATTACGAAAAATACTGTTTTGTCTCTGATGCAATTAAACTACGCAACATTCATGGAAACATTATTTTAGCAACCAAACACTCCCTTTTTTTGTACCTAATGGAATGTTGTTTATCGTTTCAGAAATCAACAACTGATGATCCCGATTATATAGCGGGAGTCGTTTCATATACACCTGTTACATTTTCCAACAAGACAACAGTCGAAAAATTCGTGAAAGATAATTTAAAGAATTACTTAGATTTGATCGCATTTACCAATGGCAAAAACGTTGATATTTTGGTTTTTCCTGAAGGTACTCTCAATTATTGGGGTCTCGAAAACAATCGCACATTATTGTTAGAAGGCGCTGTTGATGTTCCTGAAGTCAATAGTGTTAACGCTACGCCTGCCAAAGATCCTGAGCAAGGGGAAATTCTGCAAACAATTTCAAGAAAAGCTGCTGAACATCAAATGTATATTTTGATAAACCTTATTGAAGTATCAAAATGCATGCAAACCCATATCAGTGAAGAAGTACAGCTTCAAGGTATGGAATCAAACAATACTGATTTAACGCACGCTGAATCTGTTGTAGCAGAAAAAGAAGTAACTCAAGAGACAGTGAAAGAAAACGACTCGTGTGGCGAAGATGGATTCATGTTATTCAATACGAATGTTGTGTTCGACCGTAATGGAACTATTATATCTAAATATCGAAAATATAATTTATATAATGACCTTGCTGTTTCGATCGAAAGAAAGCCAGAAATAGCAAGTTTTACCACAGATTTCGGAATTCAATTCGGACACTTTATTTGCTTTGATATATTATTTAAAAAGCCTGCTATGAAGTAAAATAATGCAATTCAAAAGCTACAGTTCTTTTGAGTAATAGGTATATTTTTCAGACTCGTTCAAAACAATATTCGTCATATACTTTATCCAACACTATGGTTCTCTGAAACACCATTTTTGACAGCAGCTCAAGTTCAGGCAGCATGGGCAAATACCAACAATGTTGTCCTTTTAGCTTCTGGAGGAAATCTGGCAGATTGGGGTTCAAGTGGAACAGGAATCTACATTGGAAGACACGGAGCATCAAAAGTTCTAATGAGCCCAAATGGTGAAAAAAGAATTATTATCGATAGAGTTCCAAAGAATCCAGATATCACAGAGCTTGAAGGAAAAAATGATGTTAAGGTAGATATTATAATTTATCTCAAGGGTTTAATAAACTTTTTTTTCTTTTAGGAATTTTCTCCAATGGAAATGCAAAATTTTCATGTTAACATATTTGATGTCAAAGGCGTTCATATTCTTGAATCACCAAAAACTGAACATGTTTGCGAAGATTTTCTGTGCTGCTCGTACGAAATAACTTATAAAGGTATGCAGACTTCATTAAGCAAGGTATTATATATTTATTATTATTTTTACATTTTCTATTTTATTTTCTTAAACAACAACGTACCTTTCAGAAATTTTACACATACAAAGCTGCATCTGCATCTATATATTTATTATTATTTTTACATTTTCTATTTTATTTTCTTAAACAACAACGTACCTTTCAGAAATTTTACACATACAAAGCTGCATCTGGGATCAATGAACGAACGATTTCTCCCAATATTCCATTGAAAGAAGCATATTGTGCAATACTTGCTTGCACAGATGAAAGAGAACCAAAATCATGTGGCCATAGATTTCCTGATTACAAAGATGTAGATAGAGAACATTTTATTTTTGAATCTATTAAAATTGAAGCCAAGTTCGATATGAGTAACAATATGTCATTCTTAGCATCGCCCAATACTTTGGATACGTCTCTATTGCCATTGAAGGGAAAATTTTTTGATCTTAAAGTCCATTCTATTGATGAATATGAGTAATGTGAACGTATGTTCAAACCAAAACATAAAAATATTGTATTTTTCTTCATTTTTAGCAAACATTATCAAATCTATAATCTTCAGTTAAAGCAGAATATGACTTTAACGGACTTTTTGACGTTTGGAATCCATGCCAGAATATACACGGGAGCCGACAGTGAAGAAAATTTTGGGACAAAAACTTCAATTTCCATGAACGTTTTAACAATAGTTCTTTTATTGCTTGGTTATTTTGTCTTTCTCTAAATACATTGTATGAAAAGTTAAGGTTCTTTATAATAATGTTCTGAATAATATATTAATTTAACTAAAATTGAGAAACCTAACTACTATTAAGAAATACTTATCTATAACATTTAATTCTATACGTTGTAAGATAAAATAAAATAAGATACCATTAAATGGTATGAGGTTTT
Source organism: Culicoides brevitarsis (assembly GCF_036172545.1). Taxonomy (NCBI): domain Eukaryota; kingdom Metazoa; phylum Arthropoda; class Insecta; order Diptera; family Ceratopogonidae; genus Culicoides; species Culicoides brevitarsis. Next base: position 46,583,473 of record NC_087085.1, on the reverse strand, counting down.
AACAGTAGCCCGAAATAAATAACAATATTAGAAAAAAATGTGTATCTTTGGTTTCTAAAATTAATATTTTTTTAAATTTTTTTTTCAAAATGATTTATAGATTTGTATTATATGTTCCATACGACAGTAAATTTTACAAGTAATTCGAATTCAGGCATAAAATTTCCCGACCTGAACTTGCGTCAGCGGCTCAAAGTTATGGAAAATCACGAAAAAATTAAATTCTTGGGAAAAAGGGTTTCAAATTTGTATCTTTTTTTTATACCTAAAAAAATTTTGAAAAAAATTGAAATTTTTCAAAAAAAAAAAAAATTGTTTTCTGGATTTTAACTGAGACGTGATAGAGAACTTTCAACTTTCCTGAATATGTTCATCATATTTTTGTAATACTGAAAGTTGTCCTGAATATGGTTTTTTTTTATAAAAAAAAACAATAATTAAAATAAAAATTTTCAAAATATGAAAAATTAATATCTGCTTGTCATTCCATGAGAGTTGTCCTGAGCAATACGTAATTTTATTCTGAAGTTTAAAACTTGAAGTTTATGAAAAATTATGGAAATTTTATTTGAATGTCTATTTGACGTTTTTTAAATTTCATTCATAAATTCATTAGCTTTTTAATCTACACGAACACCCCAAGTGAGTAAATGCATATCTTAGCAACCAATGCATAAACAATTCAAGGGCGGTGAGCATTTTGTTTTGTCATGTTCTACAAAAAAAAAAAAATATATTGTTTGTAAACTTAGAATTAAACTAAATTAAATAAACATAAAATAAGAATAAATTGTTTAAATGAAAACAATTATTTATTAAAATTTAATTTTTTAAATGATAAAAAGTTAAAAATGGAAGCGTTAAAGAAAAAGAGACCAAAATCTTCAAAGTCTGCAATGTTAAACGAAAGGTAAATTTATTGTTCATAACACAAACATATATATGTTAGTTACATAAATCACTTGCGACCCATTTTTTTCAAAAATTGATTTTTATGTTTCATTACCTACTTGTATATTTATGATAACCTTTTTCCAACTTTCAGACCAAAGTCAAAAACAGGCATATCTCCGTATGATCAAAATTACCGCCCTCAAATTTCCCACTGTCAAAAGCATTTGATCGCTATGCACTTGACTGTAACGAAACTCAACAGATCTGAGCTAGAAGACAAATATCTTCAACTATGTGATGAAAATTACAAAATCAAGCATGACAATAAAGATTTGAATGAAAAACTAAAACTGTTATCGACGAAGATCATGCGTGTTTCATCTGCAAGCCTCACGATAAGAAGATTTAAGTCCGTTGATATGTTGTCACAAGGAAGCAGTAATCGAGAAAATCATGAAGATTGTGAAGACGGAAATGATATTCAGAAACCAAATTCAAAAAAAGAAAAACGTCAAGTACTGAAGGTTAAAAATGAACTGGATCGAGATCAATTTTTAGACGGTGTTTTGAATGTAATTCAAGGCGGAAGTCAAGACATTCAAGGGGGTAAACGAGTAAAAGCAGTAAAACAATCGTATATTGATCGAATTAGTGAGTTACAACAAGAGTTAGAGACAAAGAAAGAGGAATGCGATGAAATAAGGAATAAAAATTTCGATTTAGAAGTAAAATTGAAGGAAATGGATGCTAAAATGTTCGAAGAAACGAAAAAACTCGTAGTTGCTAATATGGAAATCAAGAGTATCAAACGAAAAGCTGAAAAATATGAGTTGCAAGTAAAACACTTGAAGCAAGAACGACGCGAATTAGAGAGAAAACTTGAAACAACAATTGAGAATGAGAAAAAACGTTATGGTAAGAAATGTTTGTTTCATATATTCATGTAGGATCATTCTCATTAAAACTATTTTTTAGATGACTTACGTTCGACTCTAGATAATGAGAAGAACAAAATTGATCGTCTTGTCGAACAAAATGAAGAACTCGAAGCGAATCGTAAACAGATTCTCATGTTAAAGGAACAAATAATTCAACTGGAAAGTGAAAAAAGCTCGTTACGTGTTCAACAAGAAAATTTTACGAAACTTGTAGAGGAATCAGCATCCTACAAAGCGATTTTAGAAGATTTAACTTCACAAAATGATAGACTACGCCATGACATTGCACATGAAAAATCAGAACAACAAGTTATTTTTCATTCACAAGAACTCCTTTTGGGAAAACTTCAAAAATTACAAGATGAAAATGATGCCGCAACCGTAGAAAACGAAGGTCTGAAAAGCAAATTGGAATATTACATAAACGAAAATATATCATTAGAGCTGCGATTGAGGGATGTAGAACAAAGCAAAATCGAACTGTTACAACAGATAAAAAAAAGTCAAACTGCAAAGGTTGAAAATAGATGTGCTTCCGGAAAAGGCTCGAAAGGTATATAAACATTTTTTTTTCTTTTAATATTTATTGATTAAACACATTTAACAGAAAATATGAAAGAAAAAATCTTAACTAAGCTGAGTACCGTAACATTCGAACCATGGGATTCTGAAGTGGTGAGTTCTTCGAGTTGTTATTCTGATAAAATTTAACGGTGAAGGGTTTTAAGTAGTTAAATTGTTTATCTGAGTTTGTAGTATGACGTCAGTTCGTATGGGAATTGATGGTTGTAAGATTTGAATCTTTTTTTTTCTCTGACATAACTTTTTCTAACAACTTTCTGATTTTCTATTTCAATAGAAAATTCGTAGTCGAACAAACTCTTTAAGTTCTAAAACAAGCAATGGCAGTAAATCGCAACCAAAAACGTTATCAAAGAGTGAATCTATTACTTCAATTACGAATTTTGAGAAAGTGCCTGTAGTTACATTGCAAGTTCCAACACCATCCAAAAATTATCAGAGCAAAAAACCTCCGATCAAGACAAACGAAATAATGGTTGGAGAAAATAAAATTCAAGACAAATCAGATTTAATTGCTCGCCATTGTCGTGATGCAGAATTTTTTCGTGATTTGAGTCTTATACAACAGGCCATTGTAAACAGTAGTAGCCAAAATAGTCCAATTAAAAGTAAACAGGGTTTAAGAATTGACTTTACCTTAGATGATGTAACCATGACGGAAGATTTTACTGATATGACTCCGACAAAAGATTCAGTTCGTTCGAATCCGGGAGAACAGCATGATATGAGCATGCAGGCAGATATTGCAGCAAATTTGTTGATAAAAGTGAGATTTTTCATGTTTATTTACAAATCCATTTCTGATGTATTTTCATTTTAGGACATTAAAAAATCAGTTGGAATAGAGAAAAATGATGGTAAAAATATTTAAAGTACAAAATATTAAATGTTCCTATTGGTGCGATACAAAAACGAACATTACAGCTACATTAGCTGGAATATATTTATTCATTATATTATAGACGGTTCAATTGGATGTTTTGTGATAAATAAATGAAAAAGTTTAGTTTTAATTTTTAGTTTAGTTTAAATGTGCTAATTGATTTGATGTCGATATCTTTGATAGATTTTTCAGTTAATCAGTAAGTTTCCGCTTTTTTTCGTTGAGAGCTTCTATTTGTAAGAAGATGTTCAATTTCTTCTTTAGACTTTCCGTTAGTTTCTGGAACAGCAAATATTACAAAAACAAAAGCTAATGATGCAGATAATGTAAAAATGGCAAATATCCCAACCAAAGCTATCGATTGTAGAATAGGATAAAATCCCATTGTCATACAGAACATCAAGAAGTAGCTGAACATCATATTGAACGACATTGCGACATGAGCAACTTTACTGTTGAAGACTTCTGCCATAAGAACAAACGTAATAGGTCCCAATCCTACAGCACAAAAACCAATATAAAGACTTGTGAAAAGGACGCTGAGATTCTTGAAACCATCAATATACTCATCACAACAATATTCAAAATAAAAATAAACGACCATAAAACAACTCATTACAATCATTCCAGCTGTCGATAACAAAAGGAGTTTTCGACGACCAAAAATATCGATTGTCATTACACAAATAAACGACGAAATAAGCATAGTTATTGCAACAATTAAAGAAATCACGTCAGAATCAAAAGTTGTTAAACATGAATCAAAATGATCGGAAAGAGTGAAAATCAAAGGATAAATGCCACTTGTGTGAAGAAAGATAGAAAGTCCAGTTACAATATACAATGATCGACGATTATCATGCCATAGATTACTCCATTCTGAAGCTTCTTCGACATTTTGAGGATTACCATCTTGTATATTGCGATTAATAGCACTCATAGCATCAAATGTCCTTCCGTAAAGCTTTTTCATGGCACTAATAGCTCCATTAATTTCTTGTTTTTTAACCTAAAAAATACCATAAAAATTTATAAAATGTGTTCACTCAATTTTTTTTTTTTTTTTTTTATTTTTTTTCACTATTTTTTTGTATATACATATATATTTATTTTCATTTTCATTATTTTGCCAATTGCCTTTTTAATTTCACAGTTTTCAAAAATGTTTCAAGACATTTTGAACATTTTAGATTTAAAATGAAAAAAAAAAATTATATGTAAAAAAAAGAAAAAAACAAAATTTAAATGAAAATACAATAAGTATAAATTTGGTAATGAGAAAAAAATGTGAGGGAGTTACTTTGTTTCGACATAGCTGAATGAAAGTACTGAAAACTAAACAAATGATGAAAAAATAAAACGCAAAGCTAAACATTCAAATAAATGCTAAAAGCGAAGAAAAATAATCAAAAGAAAAAAAAATGAGTTAATATACGATAAGTTTCTTATATAGAAATTACCAAGTGCATTGGAGACTCCGGCAAAAATATTAAGCCAATCCCGTAAGCTATGATCATGAAGGAACAAATTAAATTCATCTGAAATATGTTTGCAAACAAGCCTATTCCGTAAACGAATGAAATTCCAGCATATTGCATAAAATAACACCAGGCCAGTAATCTTCCTCGAATAGTTTTTTCTGCAATTTCATTCACGTATATCGGAATTGTTACAGAATATGCTCCAACTGACAATCCGACGAAAAATCTTCCAGTTAGAATCATAATTTCAGTTCGAGCAAATAATGTTGATATCCATCCAAGTGTTATTGGAAAAATGAAAATGAATTGAGTTCCTTTTGTTCCCAAATGATGAATGATGTTTCTCATGAAGATGCTGATTAGCATAGCTCCGATTGACAAAACGGAAATAATCCATATAAATGACATTTGTGATACGCAAAACCGTAGTTCGCAATCTTCCTGCTGTTTGGGTGTTTTTACATCAAATATTAACTTATGATAAACAGCAGATGACCATCCAAATGCTGTTCCAGATATAAAAGATCCAAAACAAGCTAAAAAAGTTGAAAAATATTGACCACTATACTCTCTCAAATTAGAAGCTATAAGTCGCGACATTATTAAAATGTGAACTTATCTCTTTTACTGCCTCTCTGCTACTAAAAAGTTGATTAAGCTTTGATTTCATTAAGTTAGAATTAACTGTCAGTCAAATGATAACATATCTTTGCATAGAGAGCAACCAAAACATTCGAAAATGATTGATGATGGTTATTATTATATTTAAATATCCATGAAGCCACAATCTTAAATAAAACAAATAATTTTTCTTATCTTTAGCAATTGTGTTGCCAATGTTTTCACGCTTTATTTATTTATTCGTTTATTTTATTTTTTATCTTATAAAATTATAGTATTTTTCTTCTATTAATTTATATAATATTTTACCTAATATAAAAAAAAAATTTAAGGGTCATATATTTAAATCAGTTTCATACAATTTTACTTGAATCACGTTCATTACCTACCTGCGAAAAGAGAAAATGTTAAATGAAAAATTAAATTTGTACAAAATTTAAAATACTTGTTTTAAGATACATGTAGGTAAATTCAAAAGTTTGTATATATGAGCACATATTTTAAACAACACTGTGATGAAGACATAACACAGTGCAAAATTATAATTACGTCAAAAACTTTAAGTGCAAATCAAACCAGGTGTAAGTTAAAAACAAACAATAAAATATAAGCAAAAATTCAAATAAAAATTATTAATCTACATTTTTTATGAAACGAGTGCTTGACATCTTTTAGATAATTTCTACCAAACAAAAGAACACACTTGAATATTTATTCAGTAAGTGTAAGTTTTCATGCAATTTTAGTACGCATAGATTTGTTTGTGTTACTATAAGAATTTGTACAAAAAGTATAAAAATTAAACTAAAATATTAATATTTAATTAAAAATTCGTGATATAAGAGGAGATCATCACATTAGCGATTATCACAATCACGATTACATGCTAAAGTTAATACCTATTATTATTTTTCATAAAATATATTATTATATTTAAGAAAATATTCTTGATTGTTATATATTATATATTTTGTTATAAATACATAGTTGATTCAAGTTAAAATGTATGTTGAAAGTTGTATACGTTTTTAAAAAATTGAAACGTAAGTTCAAGTTTCTTGAAAAGAGAAAAATGAAATTACGTTTGAATTTTAAGAGAAAGCTCAATAAACTAAAAAGAGAATTGAATATATAAAGTATTTATGATACTTTATAGTATACTTTATAGTATTATAAAGTATGCTATATCGTAATAAGGTTGTTGGGCAATGTTCATTCTAGAATAAAAAATTATTAAAAAAAATATAAGAATGATCGTTGGCCAACAAAAATTTTAGATTAAAAGTTAAATTTTTTTTTCTTTTTCATTTCATAAAATTTGATTAACCTATAGCACTTTGCTCAAATGGTTGGGCATGATAAGTTTATGATTGTTTAAAATTAATATTTTATATTGTTATTTGATTTAAAAATATTGAACGAAATTTATATCAAGAGTCAATTTTATTAACTCACACGTCAAATAATTTTAGAAGAGTGACGTGCCAAGTTTTTAATTGATTTGGAGGAGGTATTGATAGTTTATGGATATGTTTATGACTGAAATCTTATTGTGATGTATTGAAAAGTTTTATAAATCGTTTATTGTTTTCTTATTATCATGCTTGAGCCTGATTTGAGCTATACGCTACTTTAAAAAAAATTATCAAAAAAAAATCTGTGATACACTTTTTTTTCAAAACAAAAGTATAAGCTTCAATTATCATCATTATTTTTGCAAATCCTGTCCCATTGTCCTCACATTTTTATGTCATGTAACCAAAGTATTTAAAACTAGTTGCCACGACAAAAAAATCTCTCATTCTTATCTCTATCTTATTTCACTATGTACATTAATCGTGTTGGGTTTATTCAAAGAACGCAATAGCAAAACAATTTTAATATCATGTGAAAGAAGGTCTTGCTAATTAAAGGCTTTGTGTTGTTCGTTTCTTAACTACCAATAGCAAGTGCAATAATCATAAATTTAATGCATTTTTTTCTCCTCTTCTTTATCCTTCTTTAGTCAGTAGTTAAATACATATTACATACATTGATAGTAAAATTGTTGTGCTTCTGTTTTTCTCTTGAATATACTTTACTTATGTTACTTTAAACTTAAGCTATGTATATTCAAATAGAAAGCTCTTTAAGTGTGTATAATATTATGTCTTATAATCTATCTCTTATATACTTAAAGAATAATAATTATTATTATTGTACATTTTCCATTAAATTAGTTGCTTTTGGTACTGACGGTTCATTGACTTAACGATGGTTTATGGCTGCTACTTGATCTCCGCGTCATGTATTGAGATATCAATGGATTGTGGCTTGATAATTTTTTGGCAGAGGATGATGTTGTCAATGACTTTTTCTTTTCTGGTAAGAAATCTGCAAAGAGATAAATAGAATCAAAATAAATAAAAATGTTTGTATTTTTTAGAAGCATCGTTCAACTTTATGATGTGTAAGGCCACACACCATCTAAGGATATTTAACGCATAACTTGTCAATATTATTTTTGGTCGATTGTCAACTGACTGAGCAATTTTTGTCACTTTAACAGCTGATAAATGAGCTTATTTTTGTAATTTTATCTCTTCTTTTTGCTTTTTGCTTTATTTGCCAAAAAAAAAGAAAACATCGACAGATGTTGTAAACAATATGCAAAAGACTTTTAATTGGAGTTTGTTCACTTTTTTTCTTATTTTTTTGACAAAAACCCATCAGTTTCTCCCAACTACCAAATTTATAATCACCCACACTGCCAAAGAGTACAGGATGCTCACAAACTTAGTTTGTCATTGATGTCTGAGAATGTGTAAAATAATATCTTAAACGTTCGATTACCTTTTTTTTTACATGTATTTTTTTTCTTCAATGATGTTAACATTAAGCAAAAAATGCATGAAATTATTGTTAGGATAAAAGCAAATAATTGGTAAAGATCGATAACTATCAATCAAACACTTGTAAACTCTCTTAGACAGAGACCATATTGCACGCATAAGAATTTGTTTTTACAGAATACAACTTACAACAAGATTGACGAGAATTACTATAGAAATAACAATAATAAGACGATAATAGCTCAAGTTCTCTGAATACTTTAAATTTTATTTTAATTGGTTAATTGGAGAAATTTATGAAGTATTTATCTCCTTTGTCAGATTTCTTTTTTTCATTTAGACAACTACCAAATATTATAATTTGATGGAACTTAAAATGGTATAAAAGTTCGGATAACATGAATTATACCTTTTTTTAAATATTTTTTTTAGTCCTATGTTACATATAAATGTCAAGAAAATGCCTCGTCATCTAGTTACATATATTTTTGATTGAAAAACAATTAAAGCTCTTTACCTTACGCACTAATCGATCATTTAGACGTGATTTAATACTTTGAAGATTTGAAACAATTAATAAGAGTCTCATATTCTTTGATTTTGAACCTCTCTCTCACGTAACTCTGAATTACGCACCTAAAAATCAGCTACCTGACTCTTTTTTACACGATAAATATTGTCTTTTTTTCTTTGTAAATATAGAGAAACATACAGAAGTTGTTGTCCTAAGATGATTGGACCGCATGAATAAAATTAAAGTCATTAAATATTCACGCGCCAAAATTTAATAAAAACAACGCGGATAGTTTTGCCCAAAAACAGCGTGTTGTTTACATTGGCACACAAATCCATATTCACCTTTAACGATTATTTTTAACCGACGTTTTTAATTTATTCGCTTCATGTGAATTCGAAACTATGCTGGCCGAAAAATTCATTCGTTGATAGTATTCTTTGTATATCAATTTACGTGTTTATCTGTTAAATTGTGGTCTACTGATCAACTTAGACACGAGACACCTTCGATAATTTTAGGCGTAAACACATCATTAAAGAATGTAAAAAGTGATAATGATCTTTCATGGCTAAACATTTATTAAAATTGCAGATGTTACGTCGGATCGTAAAATAGGCATAAAACCACAATTTTCGTTCTTGTATCCTTTTTCGTTTCCTCTAAATTTAAATGCAATGTAAAATAGGTTTGCCATCCATCAGAACGAAATATGAAAATGTTCTTATTTAATTAGGATCTTTTGTTTTAGAGTTTGACTCGTGCTCGTGTGCCTTACTTACAACATTTTAATAATGACATCTGTAATAGTTATTTTTTGTTTATGTTTTTTTTTTGTTTAAAGAACGACAGATGGAACTGTGACATGACACACGAATTCTTAATTAGGTATTCATCATAAAATTAGTGGGATCATTAAATTTGAGGTATTTTTTTTAACAATATCAACTTTGAGTACATTACAAATATAAAAAGTGAAATGTTAGTATCCGTCTATGTTATCAAATTAAGTGAGTAAAAAATATTTATAGAGCTGCAAAAAAGCACGATCGAAATGTGCTCAAAAATATTCAAATATGAAGGGAATAGGTACAATACAAAAATATATTGTATTGCATTAAATGATGGTCTCGTGCTTTTTGACATATTTCGTTTGACGCATTTACATATTTTGGTCGTTTAAATACTATTGTTTATAAATAAGCCATCGAGGGTGTTTTATTCTGTGCAATACTGAAATGCATTTTTTTATGAATATGTTAAAATGATCATTAATATTGAATGTGCGCCGAATGCAAAAATGCATAAGGTTCTTGGTATATTTTTTCATTATCTACTATAAAATATCTGTAAAACGGCAGCAAGCACATTATTATGCACCTTTCCTATTGAAACACATGTTCTTTTAAGTCAACAATGCTGTTTATGTCAACCGCAGATGTTGAGGAATTTTATATGAAACAATATTTTTATTATTATTTTTTTAATCTTTATAATTTCCAAAATTTAGTTTTTAACATATAAGACAAAGGTGTTGTGACTTAATTAATGTACGAATAAAGAAAGAAATTTTGATATTGCTAGTTGATGATTATTATTTAAAAAAACTATATATTTTTTTCAACGAAAAATGCCATAAAAATATTTTGTAAAAACTATGTACCAACATAAATGAAATACAATAATCAAAAATATCCCATATATCAATTTACTTCTTATACAAAGGCGACTGTAAAAAAAATCCTTAACGATCCTTCTAAAATCTATATAATTTACAATAATACAAAAAAGTCCGACATTGACACATTTATGTACATTATAAAAAATATACAAATTATTATTTTACTTTGAATTCTGTCACGCATAAGATAAGATAGTAAGTTGATTTTGATTTCATTTGCATTCTTATAAAAGTTTAATTTTTATGTTAATAATTAGCTCGTATCTGGCGTACACAATAAAGAAACATTATTTTAAAATATTAAGAAAAAAACTTGATAAGAAAGAGATTGCAAAATAAACATTTTTATGATACAAGCATATGAACGTACAAACATTTGTGCAATTGATGTCGCAGAAACAAAATGCAAAGCAACTCATTATCGGACAAATGTGTAAAATTAACAATTTTTTATGATTTTTTATTACATTTTAAATTTTACCTTTTGACATCTGTTTAAGTAATTGAAATTAGAAAATAAAAATAAAAATGTCAATAGATCTTTTCATCCCCGTTATTTATGTCATTATTCTATTGTTATGACATAATAAACAATAGTGATTAAAAGCTGTTTTTTGTTAATATTGACAGATTTTCTATTGAAGAACTTTAAATACAAAGCTCAAGTATGACATGTTTCAGTCAATATATAGGAAAACAATAGAAATCATCAAGCAGGCTGCAATTATATTGCAATAGTTTTCGAGTAAACTATTATAAAAATAAATTGTAATTGATATCACAATTTTACTGCTATTTATACCCGTTATTTACATTGCACTAATATAATAACAATTTTTAAAAAATCAGACCAATAATTCACCACTTCCGGAATACATTTGCAATAAGGTAGGTAACTTAATCCTAATCATTTAAGGGTGATTTTTATTTGAAAATTAATAAATGAAAACTCTTTAAATTTTACCGTTGTTGTAAGAAAGTCAGAATTCATTATTCATTAATTTTCTAAAAATTGGGCATTGTTTGTTGAAGGTTGTCGTTATTGTCGCTATTTTAAAAAAAAGATACAAATGAAAATGAAAAAAAAAAAATCAATCGAAAAAAGGAACAATTAATAAAAAGTGAACAGATGTTTATTTTCTTTTATTTGACAGCAAGAATCGATAAAAGAATAAATATATAAAAATTTGTGTGATTTATTTTTTTTTTAAACATTATTGTTTTCTTACTTTTTTTAAAAATGTGTTATTCGATCATATATCACTTAAAGTTATTGACATTATTGAAAATTAAATGAATGTTGATTAAACATGCAATCTGACGATTGGTAAATTTCATTAATCGAGAAAAAAGTTCTTGTTCTCTATCGATTTTTAAAATATCCGTATTGATTCTCATTTCAGCTCAAAATGAACATCTATTTGATCGACAGTACGAATAAAGAGAAAAGGAAACTCATCTAAAAAGACAAAACACGGGAGTTACTTAAATTTCGATGAACGTTAAGAATCGTGTTAAATTTAGAATATGGGGATGAAGTGAAATTGATAATATAAATGGACGTTGTTATGGTTTAGTTTTCGTTATACACTTTAAGGTTACTTCAAAAACCGTTGAAAGCATATATGACGAAATGAATCAAAAACGTGGAGCATAAAGCATGACCAAACTACGTTAAAATATACCGCAGGATGATATGTGCAAGAGACCATATAGTTCGTTATTTTTCATTTAATATTTATGAATTCTAACATTTTTATGCTAATGTTTTTAATATTTTCAGACATATTCCAGATCAAGCAGTACTTTTTTACTTTGAAGAGCAACAATTATTTACAATTTACAATTTTTTAAACATTGGTCAATGTTTGACGAGATTATTAATGATATGTAAGAAACATAAAGAGGTAGATAACTAATAAGTTACACGAAAACTTGTCTCAGCGTCTAATCTAATTAATAAAACGTCATTTTAATTTTTTTTGATCTTATTCATATCAAACTTGTTACATACATCTGAAGCTTAAATCAAACTATACTTTTAAATATTTTAACATACGGAAAGAAGAAACAAAAAATTTCAATGAGCCTGTTCCAATTTTAAATTTGTAATTATGACAATTAGGCGCTATTTTTTCTATTTAAGAACCGTTTTGCAGGATATGTTAGAGTGAAAATAAAAAATCTATTTTATTTGCGTGTCATTTCACTTTTTTTCATCATTTTTTTTACACAAAAGAGGCATTAAATCAATTGCCCAGCAACACAGGACGACTGTATTCCTCTCATGTTGAATTAAAATAAATTATCAAAAATGTCTAACGAAATTTAACTCTACCTATATTAAATATAGTATCGACATGATCTTCTCATCTTTCATTTATCATGATTTTTGTTTGCTTTCTCGTACCTGTTCGTTCTTGCAACCAACCAAATATGATAAATAAACACGAATGTGTAAAAAAGGGAAAAATCAAATACCGAATGAATTTATAAAAAGGAGAACAAAACAAAACAAAAATGAACAGGTATCAACTTGTTTTTATATGTAAGCTTGCATCATCAGAAGTATCATATATTTCTCTTTATTAAAATTATTGGACAATGTCAGAGATATATGTATGTCAGCTCTAATGTAGGTGAATCATGTACAGAATATTGGTATAAGACGTTTTATGCGTTTTTTTTTATCGAATTTATTATATTCCTATATAAGATAATTTTTTATATATTTCTTTCAGAGGCAATAAAAATAAGGATTTTGAAAATGATTTGTACTGCGCTACCCATATACCCAATAAAAGTTTAGATTGAATTTGATCGAAACAAAGAAACGTTTTTGAATATCTAACACGCATAGTTCCTTCGTGTGGGTCTTTTTTATTGTTGAACTATAAAATTTACAATGACCATGTGTTTAATAGTAAACTAAAACTACATGGGTCTAAAATTAATACGAATAAAGAAAATACGTTAGAAACTCCTTCACTCTCTGTAATTATCATAAAATAATTCAGATCGTAAATCTAAGCATGTAGGTTATAAGCAGGTCATAAATTTTGTTCAGTTCCTTTTAATCTTTATTTTTTCTATTTTCAAATTTGATTTAAGAAAAAAATCCTCAGAATAAATATAAGGAACGACGGTTTAATGTGTAGAATTAACTTGTAAATAACAAATATCAGGAAAAAATATTGAACAAATGCAGTTGAATTAGATTAACTAAAGTCTGGATACCAAAGCGATAATTTATTATAAACGAACCGCAAATAGCAGGTTTTTGTTAGATTTTACCTTTTAATGGAATGAATTTCCTTTCAAAGAGTTCCGATTCAAATCATTTAGGATTTTTTTTATGTCTGTCTGAGCTCCTTTTTAAAAAAAAATTCCGTGTGGTAACAATTAACACTTCCCTGAGAATGAATTCTTGACTTCCATCATGGTTAGTTTAACTTATGCCAGACAGTTTTTTTTTAAAGTTCCATAAGAAAAATGGAACAGACACAAACAATAAATATATTTATTATATATCTACATCTATCGAATGCAATTTTAATATTCTAATCGCGATAGAACTACATAATATTAAAATAAAAAAAATTCTGACAATGAGCTCCATTAGTGGGCCAAAAACTCGCAGGCGAGAGGAATTTTAAATTTATCATACAGGACATCCTTATTTTTCATGCATCGAATATCGACTTATCTGAAAGTCAAAATTTTGTCAGACGTATCATATTAAATAAACATTTAACTTCATTACACACGAACTTTTGGAACAATTACCAATATTTTTAACAGACAGACACAATTTTTGTACGTACACTTATCGTTCATCCTCGTAAAAATGTTGACAAAACTCTTTGTATTATATTTTTTATTTCGAAAATAAATAACACACATTACTTAGCGATGACACAATAATAATACATATATTACTAACACACAGCCAAATTGTTTGACCTTCACTTAGAATTATCGTTTAAATGTCTCATCTCTTATCGCATCAGCCTGACATGACAAGAACGATTGTAAAAGTCACAAGTATTGTAAATCAAAATATTCGTTCGTATTTTTACGTGGTTTTATTTTTGGTTATTAATATAACGTAAGAAATATACGGAAAGAAAATCAGAATGTTTTCTTTTAATTCAGCTTTTTACTATTGTCGTAAATAAGCCTTATTTGTCATCTATCTATGTGTCATTCGTATGAGTCTTCAAAAAACAACAATAATAATAGTTTCGACCTTCAAAACTGTGAATAAACATTTAAAAACGTTCCGTTAAATTCGCGCCAATTTTAACCTAGATATACATAAAAATCACAAAATATTACGCAATACTTGTTTTTTTCTGTAGCTGTTTATGCATATCCATATAGATTGATGTCTGCTCCATAACTATTGACACACTTGTACTGAAAGATATATTCTTAACAATAATCGACACACATTTAAATGGATGTGTTTTGATTCATCTCGTTTTATTATTCAATTGTTGCTGTTCTTCAGAAAGTATTTATTGATTTTTAATGAAACAATTTATTTTTTATAAATTGATTTGAGGCAAACGGTCATCATAATGCAAATCGATGACATGACTTTGTAAAGTCTCGCCTAAAAAACGTGATAAAAAATATGCCGATGACTGATTTTCAAGGTTAAGGCGACTTTTTGCATTCAATTATAAGAATTGTGTTTTTAAGGTATCACAGTTCATTAAATTTTTATGATCTATATCTAATACTCATATTTCTCTTTAAAAAGGATGTGTCACAATATTCGCCGCCTACAATGACAGTTTATGTTAATCACATTGAAAAGAGTAGAAACGTGTGTTTGCGGTTTTGCAATGTCATTATTTTTCTGATCAGCTTTCTTAAATATATTTAGAAGATGATTAAACGAAATATGAAACGCTTTAATTCAAGACTATCGTTATAATACAAATAATAAATATATATCAGAAACCACAAACAAATAAGTTATCGCGTTTTCATTGAAAATACATTCAGATACGAACAAACGCACGAGAGACAAACAGCAACTAGAATCATCATCATCATCGCACGCGAACTATATATACAAATCTATATGTAATATAGTGAAGGAGTTTTCCCGCCAAAACTTTGCTCCGCTACGCCATGACAAAACACGTTTTTTTTATTTCGCGAAAGAGACGCGATTCGACTCGACGCGAATGAATGTGTATGCTTATTCATAATAATCTTCGTTAAAAACACGTTGTTGTTTTCGTTTTGTACTGTAATTTTATTCAGTTTCTGTATACTCTTTGTACGTCGAAGCGAACAAGTTTGCTTTGGAAGCTTTTCGAATATCGTCTATTAGATCAGTGCAATCGGAAGGAAATACGAGAAAACTAAATAGTCGACGTGAACAAATTAACTTAAGAAAATAATAAAAAAAAACTGAGGAAGCTTGATATCTCTATGCAAACACATTTTAACAAGAAAATGTTATTTGTCATAGGACAAAAAAAATAATAATAAGGAAGGAAGTTGAATATCTTTATCATTTTTTGTAACAATTCAAAAAAATATTTTAAGCTTAATAATTAATAAAAATTCTTAAGAGTTTGTCTTATTCTATAACATCTGGTCTAACAACAATATTGCAAATTTATTTTCATCATTTATTACGACCAAATACAAATGACATATGAATTTGAACTTTTACTTGATTTTGGAGCTCATGAAGATAAAAGCATTTTATTTGCAAGGAAAAAAGTGTTGACTACTACTTTTACGCAATAAACATCATTTTATGCTTTGTTATTTACATTCTTTTATATTTTTAACTCTTCTCGTATTTTTTTCGAAAGTATTATTTATCTCGTATTTCGCGTATGTTTTTATTCATCATATTTTTTATCTCGTCTCGTTCTTTAAATTTGCTGCTGTTGCTATGTTGTTACTTCTGCACTTACGTATGCACACATAAAACTTTGTTTATGTTCATTTAAAACTCAGATAGTGTAGCGTCTTGTTTGATACCCGCACAAATGATAAAAGTAAAACGAAAAAAGGAGGTAAAGAGTTGTAAAATACGTATCTGTCGTCGTCGTCAATAAATGCACAGGCAACAATATTAAGATACAACATAATATTTATTTATATTTTTTTTAACCACGTGTTCTTTTTCTTTTCGTTTTGCCACATTAAATAAAAGTTTGTTTAACGCACGACGACTAGCAGTTGTTTATTCATACAACAGAATTAATATTATTATACAAGATGTCTCCTTTACCAAATTTAAAATTTTCTTCTTCAATATACATACATATATTTTTTAACTCTCTGCAAGTAAATCAAATTTCAATTATTTGTCGTTCTGATTGTCATGCTAAGTGTTAAAAGACAAGTTAAGATGCATGTTTATAAAATCATAAAAAAATATGTAGATAACTAAGATTTCTATTTTTGACTTTGCTCTTTAAATACATTTTTTTTATCCTTTTATTTTATTAAAGCAAATAAATCTTTTAGTTTCTTCATGCACAAGCAAATATAATTTGAATTTTGATCGACATAGAAATCTACTTGTGTCGTTGTGAATGTATTAAAAAAATAAAAATCAAGTTGGATACTGGTTACTACCGAACGTACAATAGAGGAGATGATGATGATGATGATAATTGAAGTTGGACATAAAAACTCATTTAAATTTTGCAATTGTACGCTTCAGTAATTTAATGAAGAGGATAAAAAGCAAAGGAAAAATTATTTATCATCCAATTTAGGAAATGATGTATAGCAACGACGGACGTGTTTATGAATAGATTTTAGTTGCGGTGATTTGAGCTTTAGTTTTTTTTCATATCTTTCAATCTATACCTAACATTTGTTACTTATTTTGAATTGAGGTAATCAATATATACAAAAAAAAAACGGCGCAATGTTTACCATTGCACTCGAAACTTTAATTGTATAGAGCAAATATTAGTTTTTTTTTGTAAGATAAATTGATATATTTTTTGTTGTATGCAGAGATTGATATCGATGTTAGATTTGAATAAAAAAAAATTGATGATTTTTGTATTAATGAAAAAACCTTGTTGATTTACACTGAACTGAAATATAATTAACGAATGTATCATTTAAATGTTCGACGACCAAATAAGGAGAATGATTTATGGTTTAAAATGACGAAAAAGACTTTATTAATTTTTCTACTTTTTTTTCGTCATTTACGTTCAATAACTAGATCTTGAGAAAATGTTTTCGGTAATTAAAAAAAATATTTATATAACAATAAATGTTTGTCAAAAATAATGATAACTGCAGAATTTAAATACATAATACGTTTGAACGTTTCATCTGCTTTCAAATAAAGTAAAAAGTTGAACGCTCTCTTTTTTCGTTTTGATTTGTGACTCTGAGCAAAAGGAACACCTTGCCGTAATTACCTTGTATGCTCGTTTAAAAAGTAAATGTTTTGTTTTTAGGCTCATTGGTGCTTTTGAAAGAGTATAAAAATATGGAAAGCAATAAGAAAATAATAATAATCATTAAAAACCACGTTGGATTGAGAGCAGATGTCTTTTGAAAAGTTTTATTTTTTTACGTATGTTGCAGTTGTTTTTAGTTGAACGATGTGCAATAAATAGGTAATAACGAAAAGTTATAAAGGTTTCACTTACCAGTTATTTTTGGCTGTCGCTTTTCTTGATGCTTCTGAATGGGACTCGGAGTAGACAATCTTCGACTTGGTTTTGATTTTGTAAGGGAGCTACCGTTATCGAGGATAACAGGCTTGAATGCTGTGGGCTTGATTACTGATGGCGTTGTTGTATCACAGATTTTTTTGGTAGGTTCACGATAATTGTTGGCACGATCAGCGCGTTCATCCATTAGCTTTTCAGGACTATCAAAGTCACTGATGTCGCCGGAGCTTGTACTTTCGCTGTCGATATGACAAATAACGTGTGCTGCGTGTGTAAGTGCATAAACTGCTGGCTGAGGTTTTGTCGAGATCCATTGTAATCGCGAACTGTCTAATGGTCTTTCTTTTTGAAAATCGAAACCCCATTTTTCAGTTGCTTGTTTTTGCAATTTCCATAACTCTTGAGTTACGAATCTAAATAAATAAATGATGTTATACATTTTAAGGTTCTATGTCATAAAATAATAATAGAATGTAATGTGTTATCTTACTTTTTATTTTCTTCCTGATCGACAGTGCCGAATAAATTTCTTTTAATTTTAGCAGCAGCAAAACTAGGTTTTGGCGATTTCAGTATCACCTTTGATTGGACCTTGTACAGATTGGAAGTCTGAGGGCGTATCACACTTACACTCATTTTGGCACTTTCGACGGTCAATTGTTATTGAATCATTAAATAAGTTTTTTTTTGTAAAGTTAACTAATCTAAACTTTTTCGCTTATCTTAGGTTTTTTCTTTATCAAATGCAAAGCAACTTTTTATAATAAAACTTATATTTTTTTTACTATATGTATATGCGATTGTATGTGTACGATGTTGTTTGTATTTATTTTATTTATATTATTTTTGTGAGGCCAATAATTGAGGTTATTTTTTATTTATCATATATATTTTATAGTAAAATGTTCACAAATCTCATTATTTTATCATTGTATCAATGTAGTATGTATAAATACAATTTTTTGGTCGATATTTTCAATTTTGTTTATTTTTCATTTTCACCAATTATGGTATTCTTTTTAATTTTAATATTTTCGTTGGATTTATTCAATCTATTTATTTTAATATTGCAATAATATGGTAGTTTTATTTTATTTGATAGCTTATTTAGAGACAATTCAAGTAAAATTGACTTTAATCTTTAAATAAAAAAAAGTTTTTACGCGTTGAACTAACACGTCTGTCTCGATCAACGAACTGCGAACGAATGACGACAAGTTTGTCTGTATAAAACGTTGCATGGTAAAGCAATACTTAAAACACATAATATATATGTTTAAGTTATATGTTGTTCATTCATAAAAGTGTTCATTTGTAATCTGTTGGTATTTATTTAAATACATATTGTTGGTTGAGCATGAAATTCTTTAGTAAAATAACTGTTCAGAATCTAAAAAAAAAATTAAAATTAATTAATTTAATTTTGAAAAATTTCTTTTTTGTTTATAAATAAACAATTAAGGCATAATAATAAATTAAAAAATAATTAATAAATTTAATTTTGAATTTGTAATTGAAAATGTATATCTAATTGATTGCAAAATTTAGCAGAGTGCTAAAAAAATGTTTTGAGTCATAAATTTACAATTTAATTTTAATTATATTTGCGTTTCGTTTAACACGACAGCATTAATTTGCATTTAGACTCGACATAAACGACTGATGCAACATTTAAAACTAAATACGTTTTAATTGCATGTCTTTTGCATGTTCAGACGTATTTCTTCTTATCATTATGCCCCGAAACAAAAACAAAAGACGATAATCTGTTATCTTTCAATCGTTACTTTCACATTCATGTTTCTGCAGAAGAAGACATTGAACTTTGTCCAATTTCAGGTATCGACGATGAGTAACGTAAAAAATGCAATTTTATTTTTCCTTTTTGACCTCATTCTACCTTCATTTTTTTTACAAAAAATATTTATAAAAAATGACTCATTCATCATATTTATGATTTAATTATTTACCGGACTTTGCGAGAAATTCCTGTTATGTACGAGTTGAATTTCAAAAAATGTTTGCTCTTCAGAGATATGAAAGATTTATTGAGAGCTTGTGTGTTACGAGAAAGGTTTTCAAACTTTTTTTTTTATTATTATAAATTAATGTAAATGCATTAGAGAGATGTAAATTAAGTAAAAAATAACAGATTTGTCACCCTTGCGAGAAATACCTGACTTTTAGCTGCTGCATATGTAGAATTTAGAATGACCCTTCACTTTAAATAAAAGTATCCCTCAGCCTATCGAATTAATAGTGCATTGCGATGTCCCTTTCTTCCGATTGCACTTTTTAAGTTGCAGAGGGAAAGTTGGTCAACATAGAGAATAGGATTTATTGCATGTCATTAAACAAACCGAAAAGTTTTGTTCTATTCTATGGATTACAATGCAAAAGTGAAGTGCCACTTTTTACGCCTATTAAATATTTAGATAATTTTATTTTATCTTTTATTTAAGGTTTAGCATCGGACGCTTATAAATATACAAATGGAACAGAGAAATCAAAAAGTTTATGACTAAATCTCTGCAATTAGTCAAGGTTGATGAATAACTTAACGGACTTTTTAAGCAAGTACTATGAGAAAAATTTTGTGAATTTTCTGTTTCGTTTGTATGAATGAAAGGGTGCACCACAGAAGTCATCCTTTGTCGAAGTTTTAACAGATGACGATTTCAAGAGAGCACACAAAATCGATCTTCTTCGTCCAATTTTCATTCATTCAGCAAAAGTATTGCACTTTTGAAAACATTGCGTCACTAAATAAGATATATTTCCCATATTTAGAGTAAATTTTAAAATCATCAATCATTATCAATTTCTTTTTTCCCTCAATACCTATATTTCTCCCTTAGAGCATAACAATATTACTGAAAATATTTTTTTTCAAAAATATTGATCTGGATTGACTTGTTAAACTCTAACTTATTTCTTTCATTAAACGACGAAAAACAAATTTCACAAAGAGGCGTAAACTTGTGTAAATTTTGGCTTTGTAATAAGATTTTTTATTTTATTTTTTTGCAAAAGAGATAAAAATGTCTTGTATTTGTTTGAACATGATACGAATTTGTTCAAATAATGCGTGTAAATCGTAATTATTCTTGAATTTAAAAGATTCTTGCTGCACAATAAATAGGTAGTAGATTAATAATGTTGCAAATGTTGCTACCAGTTTTGCGCTTGTCGGCAAAAATGATCAAACCTCATTTAATGACAAAATAAATTAACCCTTTTAATGTCTAAACTTAATCGATACAGTATTACAGCGTTATTAATGGATTTCAATTATAATTGGAAGACCACCAATGGTGCCATATTTATTGAAAAATTAGACTCTTTAAATTTGTGAACACAGCGTAAACCACTTGTAAACTTCTGCATATAATTGCTGCGAGTCAAGAGAGTAAAAAGCAAATGAAACAAAAAATAAAACGTTCAAAGCTAAAAAAAGTCGTGTTTTTTAAGTACACAGCAGCACAACTTGACTTCTTTGTTCATCATCATTGTCGACATTCATTTTTATGAAAGAGTAGAAAAAAGTAACTTTGTTGCTTTTCGATTTATAATGTTAAGAGAATGCCCTGCGGTGTCTATTTACCCCAAACACATACAAATTACGAGAAGCTCGATCGGATTTTCAGTCGATTATTAAGTTTTTTTTTTCTTTTATCCATATTCAAAAATATTCCTCCTGATGTTTTCTCAAGAGTGTTAAACATAATCAACAACGACAAAAAACGCGTCCTTAACCCAAATATTTACCTCATAAAATTATCATCGCCCCTTTAGATATAGAAAAAATCTTCATCACGTGCACTTATAACACAAAAAATATGAATAATAAGGAGACAGACAGAAAGTATGTGAAGAAAAAAATAAAATTAAAAAAGAAAAAAATGCAAGTACTTCAACGACATTTTATGAGCTGTGATAATATTTACGATATATAAAAATTAAAAAAAAAATTAATAAACCCTTCGTATGTTAATGATAATTAAAAAAAAAGTAAAAGTTCTCTCGAGTATCATTTACATGCGAACCATCACAAAAACGAAAAATCCGTTAAAAATTGCTGTGATTTTCTCATAAGATAACATACGCGCGTTCAGTCAAAAATTAATTACAGGAAACAATTAGACATTCCAAATACGATTCTAACTCCTTTGACCCCATTATTTGCATTACAGATCTTTATCAACTCACCAAAGACGATGAGGTAATTAAGGTTAACATGCAAGGTATATCGAAAGATCTTTAGAAGAAAGAAGATTTAAAAGGACTAAGATTTCATGTTGTGATCGTCTTGCTTGGTTGAACAATGTGTGAATTTTCGTTTGATATTTATAAAACATAAAACTGCGGTAACGGTCTCATGGTTTTTTGATTTTCTGTTGATTTACAAAATGAACGAGAATGAGTATAATGATAAAATAATGTGAAATAAACTACAAACGAAGTACACAGAGAAGATATGCAGGTGTGAAATGATAGTCAATATTTTTCCTTTCGATATTTATATGACCAGCATTTTTTTCATATTAAATAATAAATTTTTAATTGAAACTGTACGCAACCCATATCATTAAATCGAATTGCAAGCATATCAATGTAACATTTGATTGAATATTAACAAAATTTGAATCAAAAATTTTGCATATTTAAATTTTTTATTCATTCTTTTTTTCAGAAGAAAAGACATAATCAATCAATCATATGGAATGAAATTTTATTGAAATACATTTTTGACAGGTTTTTACAGGGCACAAGCACTCTTATTCAAGTAAAATGCTCTTTTACGTTGCATGCTTTTCATATGCAAATTATTTCTGCCTGCTAAATTTTACAACAAAAGGCTTACACAATAGAATATTTTATAATTTGGGCGTTTTGCAAACTTATGTTCGTGCAAGTAAGATATCTGGAATCGAAACCTCAAATTTCGATGTTACTTGTCAGATTACACTGTAACAAAATGATGTAATATCTTTTTTTCGGTAGAATCCCATCTCACACCTTAAACGGAGAGACATGTCTAAATAAATATATGTATATATGTTGGTATTGATAAAGGGTTAAAAGGGGATTATTAACCTCACTTCTCTCGTCGTCTTCCTTCAGTGTTCGTTTTTTGTGTGCGATTAAAATATTTGTAATTAAACGGGACAAAATGTACAACAAAAAGGGTTAGAAATGTCAACAAATACCGTGTGTAGTGATTTATTTTCATTTTTAATGCATTTGTGCATTAAGTTGTTTACTCAATTCGCCGTATTAAAATGTTAAAAAATGTGTTAATTACATTTTATTTGCAAAAGGGAAGTCGACTGCATAGACATTTTTGGGATTGTTTACTTTTAATATTTATTTTAAATTTTCTCTTCGTTGCCTTGATTGTAAAGCAATTATTCAATTACACACACCAAAATGCGCATCGTATATTTATAATATGTGATTTCATCGACTTTTCATGTATGGAAAGTTTTTTTTAATGTCTTCATTATTTTTTTTATTTAAATTATAAATGGATGTTGTTTGTTTTTTTAAAGGATTAATTTTTAAATTATTGACTTTAGGGATGTAAAATTGATTTGGATAAAATTTCGATTAAAATATTATTTAACAATAAGTACATATATGCACATTTTTAGGTTATGTACAAATTTACTGATGTGTGAAGTAAAAAAACGGTTATAAGATTTATTAAAAAATATTTAAATACCATAAAAAATACCATAAAAATTAAACTGTTTAAGTTTTTAACTTCTAAAAGAATTTTTATATGTATTTGAGGATGTTACATTAAATGTTGGTGCGCAAGAAGGATAATTTGTTTAATTTTTTTATATTTATTTTTTTTTAAATATTTTTAAATACAATATTTGAATAAGGGCCTTCGAGTGAAATTTTTACTCTTTTCATTTTATGTTTTATAATTACATACATATCAAGTTACAGTTTTGAAAATTTCCGTTTGAAACTTAATAATTCCCAAATTTAAGCAGACAATTGTTGCTGAGCATAAGTTTATTTATGTCAGTATTGTTTGACCGATCACTTTTGATTGCCAACCTAAATCTAGCTTCTCTGCGTTACCCTCAGTTGTTTTACCCATATCAAAAGTTCACATGATGGATTGCATTTTAATCCATGTTTTGCATTCGTTACGCAACACTGCATTTACAAAACATGACAGTTGATGAACTAAACTCTCTTCGCAACAATAATGATGTTTCCAATCAAATAATGTTGTCTCTTCTATGTCACTTAAAATTGACTTCTAATGTTAATGTTGCCTCTTTATTTACATATTATTTTTTTCTTTGATTCAAAAATATTTTTCCAATAACATTTTGATATATTTATGCCATCCCATCTCGGTAAGCAAAAGATCGATTTTTACAAATGATTCTCAAATATTTAAGGGAAAAATAGGAAGATCAACTTTAATTTTCCTAATCTTATGATTGAATCGAATTATTTATTCACCTTTGGCTGATCGATTCTGTAAAAAATAAAGTTGAAAACGCATAAAAAATTGTAACAAGCATAAAAAATTGAGGATAAATCCGTATATTAAGTACATATGTATATGATAGTCTTGCAAATGTTGTAAATAAGAAAAAAATAATTTACATAAACTGATTTTTGTTAAAACTATAATCTAATCGAAGGGTTATGTCAAACATCAAAAATGAACCATTGACATTTCTCTGTAATTTTTGACGACCATGAAAACCTTTTTCGAAAGTTTTAAAATGAGTGAGTTTTTTCCCGCCAACTTGCGTTTGATAGTATTACAAGCACTTGTTTGGCATCCGGAAATCAAGCTCATGAGAAAAATGTGAAACATTTTACTTTGTCATTGTCGTTATGGATGGATAAGTGCTCAAACAAAAAACGGAACAGTGAAAGAAGTTGTCTTATGTTGAAAGATGAGATTTAAGAAAAGTTAAATGCTTAAACAAGAACAAGAGCAAGAATGAGACATTTTAATTTATCGCTCGAATGAGTACAACAAAATTAAAAGAATTCACATGGGTATGAACAATATTGGAAAATGATCCATTCACCCATAAAAATATAACGGATGTTGTGTGCTTTACAGTTTTTAAAAATAAAAATAAACAAATATTACAGGTGTGATCAATGGTGCTTTACTTCTTGTAATGGTTATGATGTCAATGAATATTGCTCGTCATATTTTGAATTCCATGGGAAAATAATTAATAACGTTATCTTTCACCTTTATCGTGTCATCATGTGCAACCTCCATAACGTTATGTCTTACAATAATAACCAAAGACAAACAAAAGATTGTAGGGAAGAACTCTTTTAATTAAACATAACCGGAAGTATGAAGTTTTAACGGTTTTACAGAGGAAAAGAGCGCCAATTTTTTATTTAATATTTTTAAATGGTTGAAGCCAGCATATTTTATAACTAATAGTCGACACTCAATGGTGATAAACTTTGACATCATACAGTTTTTATAAACGCTTCTCAATAAACATCTGGATTTGGCGATTCTTGCATTTTTTGTGGTCAAGGATCTTAATTTGAGAACAAAAAAAAAATAAATAAAAATCCATGTATTTGAAAACAATATTGTAATACTTTAAACGAATGATCTAACAAACCGTCTCTAATCCATAACAATCACAAAAATTATTGTCCAAACAAAAAAAAAAAAAAAAAAAAAAGAGGACCATGGACAGTCTCTCTGTATAATCTCTGTATACAAAACAACAAAACTTTACATTTTTCGATAAATTACTTCAGAAACGAACTAAAAATCCCCTATCAATAAATTATTTTAGTTTGAGTATGCAAGAACTGATTTTTCCATTTAAATTAAGGGATAAGAGTTTACCTATAAAAACGAAAAAAAATATTTTATAGCTACCATAATGATCTTTAATGGTTTTTATTATTTTTGGTTCGAAAAAGTTTCGATTGCACGTTTAATGCGATTTACTATTATACATGGTCATTTAGATTATTTTTATTAGTTTTTAGTATTTTTTTTTGTGATAAACAGTCAGTCTGTCATAAAAAACGGAAGAAAACCAAATTTTATGACAGTTTGTAAATCAAAATTCATTCACGACTCATAAAATTTTAAAATTCTGGGTTAAATCCTCTTTTATCGGAAATAAAAACAGCAACTATTCTATCATAAAGAAAGATTCTGTAATAAAAAATGTATCTCCAAACCACGAATAATCTTATTAAATTGCACTTTTTATATCTTCGTTTACGTTTTATTCTGATGGAAGAAAAAAATTAGAAAAATGAAGCGAAAAAAACGTCAAAGTAAAGGTGAGTGATAACGACAACTACAATAAATGATTTGAACGGACAATCAAGAAAAGAACCTTTTCGAATGTAATTTCAAATTTTATACTAAACATTTTAAGCAAAATAATTTAGTAACTGAGTAGCGTATGTTTAGGAGATGCAAAAAGACTCTTCTTACTTCTGAACTTTAAATAATTTCCATTCTTCTTTTGCAGATCTGTGCGCTTTTAAGAATTTGCACTCTTTCGTTTACATGTCTTTTTGTTAAAATAAGCATTGAATATTTGTAATATGGCTACTATATTTTTGAAATGTTTACTTTTTTCCCTAAAACAAAATTCACCTCTTTCTATCAAAGTTGATGAAAAATTGGTAACATTCGTTATTGTCGTAAAATAAAAATACAAAAAAAAATTAATGATTATTTAGAAAGATTGTTTTGTTAGTGATATTTATTATTACACGTCATTATGTTTAACTTACGCACATATATCAAGAACAATGTAATTTTATAGATTTTTTTTGATGTTCATCAATCGAAAACATCTAAAATGTGATCGCATGCTGTTGATTTGAGCTTCGGCGATGTTGATGTTTTTCGACTCATTAATTGTACAGAATAAAAAAAAAAGTTAAAATTATTAAGTCAGGAGGGAGATGCAATAAAAATAACAAATACAGAAGTTATTTTAACAAAAAGTCGAGTTGAATATGTCAGAGAAGCAGTAAATTAAAATATTACGTTGTTAAGGCACATAAAATTTTATTGAAAAGTTTGAAAGTACATAATATAACGAAATAAAAAGAACAAAAATCAAACAATTGATGGACAAATCGACAGATGATGAACAAACAAACAAGTAAGAAGTTTGTCAAAACTGTTTGAACTTTGTCTGTGCAAAACAATTAAAGTGAGACAAAATAGGGCGGTATTGGGTTTCAATTTTGTGCTTTGCCTTTTCAACAGTATACAATTATGAACACAAGGAATCTTTTCATATATGATTAACTTGATTTCCTGAGTTCAATACTTATTTTAAAGTTTTGAACAAATTTGCTATAAAAATAGTTAAAGGGGTGATTCCCATCGTAATTCTCTGCAAAACATTTTTATACTATTTTTACCATCATGTCATCGCGAAATTTATTGAAAAGTCATTTGTATCATTTTGTAAACAAAATTAATGGGCAAGAAATTATTTTTTTTGTTTGACACAAACGATGCTAAATCAAGCAAGCACTCTACACAATCGTGACTAACAGTTTAAAAGAGAGACGAAATAACAGTAGCAGATTTCGCAAATGACGATCATTTTTCATGTTACGTTAAATGAATTGAAAGGGTGATTTGACATAATTTAGCACTTAAAACACTGTGATACTTCAATCAGATCATTTATCTTCTGAAAAGTAAGACTGAAACGTAGGTATCTATGCAAAATGTTAGAAATATCAAATAATTTAAACAGCAATATGTTAGTATAGGGACGAAAGAATATTTGCTATAAAGTGTTAATTCATATAATAATGCGAATTTAGTTAAAAACTGTTAACAAAATATTCTTTTTTAAATGTTTCATATGACATTTATAGTTAAATATATGAAATTAAAAACTTTTGGGTTCAGAAAAATCCTATGAAGCGGATTTTTATAAAAATGTATCTTTTAATATCTTTTTCATTTAACTTTAGAATCTGTGTAGAGGTGTTTTACTCGTTCCTCTTTTAAAGTTTTCTTTAATAAGTACATTCTAAAAAAACGGTTAGATAATACTTACATAGGATTGGTTTAAAACGTGAGCACCCAAAAGGAGTTTTCAACCAATAATATTGCAAACACATGGAAAGGTTGTGCATTCATTTTTAGTTTTCAAAAGCAAAAAAAGATAAAAATGAACAAAAGATCCTCTCTAAAATTGAATGCAAGACACGTGTTATAAATGAGTTAAGCTAAAAATTAACATATCTAGCACCCTTCTGCGTGTTGGGTATGATCGAAAAACTGCATTTGAAGGGAATCGTTTTACCGTTGTTTAACATAAAACGTGTAAAACGGGTTACTCTCATCCAAAAGAACAAACTGAAAAAAGAAATTTTCAGTAAACTTTCATAGGAGGTATTTTACTGACAGTAAAACTCAGAATAAAATCTACTCTCAATGCTTTATATAGTGAAAGTGACAAAAAACAATTCATAAATCATTTTATCTGATTTTCATATGCAAATTTTACAACCCTTTTTTTAAAAAAAAGAGAGAGGTGCTTTAACATAACATGCATCTAAATAATAGATTAATTTAATACAACTCTCTAAATTTCTTTTTTTTTTTTTTTGAAGAAGTGTTTTCGGTATTTTGTTATTGTAAAGAAAAAAGGAAAAAATGTTGTATCGTATTTACATTGTAATCCAATATATTAAAATTGTCTGCAGTACCTACTTTTTTCATATTATTGTTATTATGAAAATAATTTCAAAATATTACCATTGTGATTGTGATTATTGTTGTCCTTTGTTGTACACAAATATTGTCATAGTTTTTTTTTATACAGAAAGATAGAAAAAAACATTTATTATTCGGGAAGAAAGGGCTCGATGATTTTTTTCTTCGATGATAAATTAATCAAAATACTTCATTTGCATAAAAGCTGCACAACAACTCTATTCAAAAATTAATGAAAGTATGTTGACAGAAAATTGCTCATATTTCATTTTTTTCTGGATATAAACTTTTGTCTTGTGAAAAAACGTTAAAAAGATCAAAAAGACATTTGTTTTTAATACTTACATAGAAAAGTTCTCAAAAAGAAAATATTTAATATATCGAAAGATATCAATATCAATTCTCATATCAATAAACAACAATAAATGTCATCATTTCATTTCAATCAAACAATGGAAAGCTATCATAAACAAAATTTATCTTTTTTGTTGTAAAAGCGCAAAAAATAAAAAAAAAATGTTAAAAAAGCATGATCGCACATACTTGACTTTTTAAGGGTTGCAAAACATCGGTTTCTCCCTTTTTATTTTGTCTTTTTCTTCGTTTTAGAGATCGCCTTTGTATTAGGGAAGGTAAATGAACTTTTTTCATGACTTTTTGCACACATGTGAAAGACTTTTTCCCATTTTCGTATTAGAGTGTTTCAAATATGACTGAAGGTCAAGTGATGAGACACAAAACGTAAATTAGCGTAAAAATGTGCAATGCGCGAATGTCAGTAAAAAGGGGTATAATTTGCAAACCTTCATCTAACCATTTTACGACAGAAATAAAAATCAAAACTTTATGACGTTTTATGATGATGACATGATACTTTTAGTTGATATTATTAACAATCACCCCTTTTGCGTGCTTTTCCTTCTGAGCATGTATTACTGACAATAAACTGAGAGATGAGATAAATTTACAGAACTGAGTCATAAAATAAAAAGTTATTGCTGCAAATGTGTCACCATGTTTTGATAGTATAATGTATTTTGCAATCATAAAATTCAAAACAACTTTTTGTTTGATTTTGAGAAAAGGTACGAGTAAGTTGATGAACGTTAAACCTATTAGTTCTCTTATTTTATGCAAAAGTCGAGATTTAGGAAAAAATATATTTAACAATAAAATATATTTTATTATCTTATTGCTACAATAAAAACATCAACATTGTCCTTTGTATCATTTATTTATGACAATAAAATGCAAAACATAAATGCAATAAAAATATTTTTATTCTTTTTTAGAGAATTTATCAAATATTGTGTTTCAATAACAGAAAGACACGCCTTTGTGCTATTCCATCATAACAGATCTTGATGAAGAGCCGAGCCTTTTTTAAGAAAATGTTCATTGTCATTGACGAGTTGAAAATTAAATATCATTTATTTATAAAAATAAAAAAAATGTTAATGATGCAGAATACTACTAACATTTTTTTTACATGATTGATTATCTTCTTGTTTGACAACAAACACTTCCCTTTCATTATTTCTCGGGTTTTTTTTATCTATTATTATTGAAAATGATATGTCTTACGTGATAATCCTTAATTCATATAAATTAATATGAGACTTCAGATATTGTCAAATAAAACTATGTATTATAACATTAATTTGTTAAATTCTTTTGCTTTTATAATCTAATGATTAATGTAAAATATCGAACATGTTGCATAATTTATGCAAATTTCTCATGAGAAAACTTTCAGCAAGGGTTCGTCGTTTTCGGAGAAAGAAGACTCTAAAACACGACGTAAAAAAAGAAAAAAAAGTACATTGAATAAGCAACTCGAATTGTGGTACATGTTTATTTATTTATTTTTTTTATGTCAAAATTTAGCAAAATTAAAGCTTTTCTTACCTTTTCAATTTCATTAAAAAAAAAAAATAATAATGACTACAAGCAAAACAAAAAACTAACATTATAAATTATAGAAAATGTTTTTATATTCTATGTTGTGTACATTTTACACTTATTATCATAGCTTACGAAAATAATTATCATACAAATAAGTTTTTTAATATGTGCGTGTATAAAGTGTACAAAATATTAAATGTATAATAGTATTTGAAGAAAAAAATATATAAAAAACAGATGCCCTGATATTAATTTTTATCAATAAAGTACAGTCCATTTCGCTTAACTAACATGCTAACATTAAAATATTTAAAGAAGCGTATGATAACAAAATATTGAACTGGCAAATATTTAATTGAGGAAACAAAACTGTCAATTATAATTAATAATCTATGAAGGCAAATCAACTGTAATCTCTAACAATCAATCGTTCTCACATTTTTTTTTATTATTACAAATAATACTAACTTTTTACATTCAGATAGATTTGAAATGCCAAATATTTCTTTTTTGGATGAATAATGAAAGAAAAACATAGAGTTTCCCACGTCATGCCACAGTCATAAGATGAAAGACAACCCGATATTGAATTCACAAATATTTTTATCGAACAATTTATAACTACAACTCAGTCGTCTTTTGGATTTTGTACTCAATCTATGAAAAAAACAACGACTTTACTAAAATGTTGATGATTGTCACTTGTCTTTTCTTTTTTTTTTGTCCAAGTAAATATGTATTATATTGTTGATAGTTTCAAATATGTCATTTAGTTTGTTTCAAATATTTCATATTGTCAAGTATTGCGGGTTTCTTGTGTTGGTGTTATAACTGCGTTGAAGTAGTTCTCGAGTTGTTTGTTGATCGTTAATGTTTTCATTCATTCATTAAATAAGTTAGCTTAAATATGTACAAATATTTTATAGATAGCGCATCTCAAAATCACGAAAGCTAACTTTTAGCAGATGAAAAGAAACAAAAGATTGATTATTTCTAACATAATCTGTGTCTCTCGATTAATACGGTCTGTTCCCGTTGCCATATGTACCATAGTTATTGCGATCAGGTAGCTTTGGAGGTGGATTTGGGCGACTAAAAATATTTTAAAAAAAGAGTAAAATATAATTGTTTAAAAATAACAATAAAAATAAAATTATAGACTAACAGTTAGTACATGAAGCAACTACAAGAATTAATTAAACTACATTAATTTTATCCACAGATAACCTTAAATATATTTAACACACAGGCTTATAATATAACAATTGACACAGTTTCAATAGACTTATTTTGCTGAATGGGAAAACGAGTTTTAACATAATTTTAAGGATGTTTTATTTTTTTTATTTTAATCTTTAATTATTATTATCTAGCTTTTCATAATATGTTACTTTTATTTATTTTTTTCTTTTAATAATATTTTTACTTCTTGTAAGTTTTGATAAACTATTGTGATGAACGAAAAATGATGCAAAAATTGCGTCATTTTTAACAATTAACATTGATCGTCAAAAATATATTCGTTTCAATTTTTAGAATCAAGTCATGGAAGCAGTGCAAACAATGTTTATCAATTTTACGTGACTTATGTTAATTTATTATAGTTTGTATAGTTTTTTTTTTTATATATTATTATAACATATATTCCCTAAATGTGCCGAATAATTTAAACTTATATTTCGAAAACAATAAAAAATTTGGGAAAGTTAAGTTATTGCTACTCTTTTTTATACATCTGCAAATAAATTATTATCTGCAAATAACGTACTTTTGTCATTTTTAACAATTGCAATTTAAGTTCTTTAATTGTTTGTCGTATAGTAAATTGTTACGTAGACATTTACATACACAATAAATTTAGTAATAATTTATTTTGAATTTTTCTCAATACAATATATTTTTATGATAGTTATTACAAACGTATATTTTAGATTCTTCTATAAATGTTATAATTTTAGATTGAATCGAAATTTCAGGAAAATAAAAGGAAAAGGTTTTTAGCTATTGGAGCAATTACGGAAATTTAAAATTATTTATCGTCAGCATAATATGCCGATGCGATACTCGTACAAGAGTGTCTACTCTACATAACGAGTTTATGCAAAATATATCTCTATTTTTATAATTATTTTTATTTCAATAAACTCTGAATATGTCAACACGTTTAATTTATGTAGTTATATGGATTTCATTTTTGAGAATTTTTTTGTTCACACTTTATTCTAATATATTTAGTAGTTTTTAGACATTTAGATCTATTTTGTTGATTAAAATATATGCTGGTAAACAATGAAGTTTTCTTTATTGCAGTTTTGAGTCTTGTGTGTTACTTTTTTGTCAGTATGGTGGGTTTATAAAGAGACACCATTGTAGGCTTTAAAAGCAATAATAACTCTTCACAAATATTTCCATAACCAAAATAGCAAGAAAAAGCATAGATTTCCTATTCCTCTGAAGTGCATGAAAACTTATCGTGTCTTTAATTTTTTTTTTTTAATGTTAGTATATTAAATTTTAACAGTAACAGTTTAGTTTTATTATGAGGTTAATATTAAGCTGAAATTAATTGTTTATTTTGTATAAATTATGATTTACTTGAATTTGCTGGCGAACACATTCGATAATTCATTCATAGCTGCATTTGCAACCGCCTTGTTAACTTCTTGACGCATTTGATTGGGCATCGCGTTGTAAACTCCCGCAATTTGACTGGGACTTGGTCCGCCACGACTGAAAATTTTGGGTTTTGTTTGTGTCAGTTTTATTTTTCTTAAGTGAGATTGAACTTGAAAGTGTTAATTTAATAAAAAAAAAGACCCAACAAAAAATAACATTATTCAACAAATAATAAAAGTAAGTGCATTTGTAGGAGATGGCTTCGCTATTCTAGATTTCAAATTATCGTGTGTTGCTCCCACAGCTATTCGAGATGATCAATGTAGAGTCCCATTGTTAATAGATTTCATCAGAAGCATTACAACCTTTTCCAGGTTTAATGTTAACAATCACATAAGAGAGACATTTCACGTGTTTTTCTCTCACCTGTTTACAATAGACTGAAACACATTTAAACATACATTTTTTCTTTAAAACCCAAATCTGTATTTGAAAAAACTCCATTGCACAGAAAGCGTTTGATAAAGGGATCGCCTTGGATATCGTGATCGTTTTGAATTTACTATGTGAATAGGACTTTGTTTGTGGTATGAGTGTTTGATACTATTTAAATAAAGCAAAAATGGCTGAATAATATAATTTTGCAAAGTTCTAAATAATGAAGAAATAGAAAAAATAGGAATTTTGAACAAATAAACAAAAAATATGACAAAAAGCCAAAGAGACGAAAGTTAGTGAAGGACGTGCACAAATAATAAATTTAAATGCTAAAGATTAAAAAAAAGAAATATTAGACAATGCAACGTTAAAAATAAGAACCTTTTTCATAAGCCTTGTTTGAAGGAATATATTTTATTTCATATTTATAAGCAAATATAGTTTACATGTTCAAAGCGAAAGTATAACGATTCTTATGGTTTATGTGTTTATATGATTTTTTTTTATTTGTGTATTTGTCTCATAAGTCATTTTAGACGTTTACAGACATTCATATTTATAGCGTTGACATTTTTCTCATTTTGCCTTTAAGAATACGATAGATTTTCTATATTTTAACAATAAACAACTTTACAATACAATATATTCTTTTAATTTTGTTTGTTTGTTAAAGTTCGTTCTTCACTAATTTTCGCATATATATTGTTAAAGTATGCTTTATAATAATAATAATAATTAATATTTATCTGAACTCCTTTAACAATAAAATATATATTTATATAAAGATTCATTTTTTCTCTGGAATGCATTTTAGTTTATATTTTAGTACTAATTATTTAGTGTTCTCTATAGATGTGTGATTATTTTTCGTTATAATTTTTATGTTATACAATGTATAAGGATTTAGGACCGTCGCCTGGAAATAAGAATGATTGAAAAATAGCCAAATTTTAGAAATAGAGAGCCATCACCGTTAAATTTTAAATTTCACTAAATAATAAACAACAAAAATGATAAATTAAAACAGAGGAAACAAAAATTAAAACATAACAAACAATATTTAAGAAACAAAATATTAATTGAAAGTTATACTATTGTAAACTTGAAAAGAATCAGTACAATAATGAAAACTTATGTAGGAAATAAAAAAAAATACAAATTAAGAATTTCCTTAATAAAAAATAAAACAAAATGGTACTTACGATGGAATAAGGGGAGCAGGTAATCCTCCTGCTGGTCGATTTCCGGGAACTGGCGGAGCTCCTGCGCCTCCAGGTCTTCCGGGAATTTGTGGCGCAGGTCTTCCTGATGCAGGAACGGGCGGAGGACCTCTTCCAGCTGCGGGAGCTCCCTGTAAACGATGTTTTTTTTTAGATTTTTGACATAAATTGTTCTTGAAAACAAATATTTACCATTGATGGGGTAGCTGGTTTTCTTTGTCCTCCGGGACTTGGAGGAGACATTCCTGTGTTTTCAGACACGGGCAACCAATCATTTTTAACTGGAGGTGGGACAGGAGTTGAAAACGTTGCCATTGAAACGTCACCTTTTGAGATATTTTTTGTTACAAAGTGAAATTTTTTTATAAAAAGATAAAAATATATTACCGATAATTCGTAAAGCTTCTTTGCATGCGTGATACATTCTAAGCATTTCTTCTCGTTTTTGGGCTTCTTCGGGGGCTTCTTCCATCATGGATGCCTGTTACAAACAATTAAGCCTTATCAAACAGAGATACTTTATTACAGTACATTTTAGCGAACTTACTTGATCTCCTGATGCATACAAATGAGCTAACAACTCTCCGTTGATAAAATCTTTTGTGCTATTCACAATCAGCATCATGATGGCCTTTGGTACAAGATCGCGTGTCGTCTTGTTTACAATTCTCATGTAAGAGTCAACCAAATTACGAATTGTCTCAACTTGACGTTCCAATTGGGGATCCATTGAAGATCCTGTATCGTGAGAGCCTTCCTGCTAAGCATCGAAAAAAAATGTTGGGATATTTTATGTTATGTAACTTCATTGTATGGATTGTGTTAGTCTTTATCAAATTTTAGTAGAAAATAAAAAAAAACTCAAAAGCTAAGTAGTCACTAAAGAACGAGAAATGAAATTGAACAAATTATGTAAAAATACATGGGTGCAATCAATGATTTCAAAAAAAAAAAAAAGCGAAATGGCTAATAAGGAGACGACGCGCAATTAATGGGGCAGATAGCAACTGGCGCACAAACAATCGTTTTCGATCGTTACCAACAAAACAAACACTTTTTGCTTACGTCTTCCCCTTCAGTTTTTGAATCTTTACTATTAGAAGTTCGCTGTAAGGATACAATAAGAAATATGTACAAATTCTTAATAAGAATTTCTTATAAGATGTTTCATTCACAATAGGCATACACGAAATTTAGAAAGTATTTTCACAACTTGGTTTGAATTTGAAACGAAAAGTTTGAACATTAAAATTTTTAAATTTATCTCATTAAAATTTAAATAGTTGTCGCAGATTTGCTTATAGATTGGCTTTCGTTTTTAATTAAAAGAAGTTTGTTTATCATTGTAAAGATTCAAAAATTAAGCATGCAAAAAAAAAATGTCGAAAACTGTGTTGAAGGTTTGTATTTCCTCTACAAAAAATATAATCATAAAAAATAAGGATATGAATCAAATATCTTTAAATAATGACAGGAAATAAAGTTTTAATATTAGCATTTAATATGTCGTCGGGTTGTGCAATGTAAATATATCAAATAATTAAACCATTGACAAATCGAAAAATGACGACTTTTCTATAATTGTTATTGGTAATGCATGAACAAACCTCTGCAGCTGCAGCCTAAAATGGACAAATTAAAGAAAAATATGTTTTTGTTGTAATAAAAAGTATTTCTTTCTTCACGTATTTTAAAAAGATACCAAAAACATTTTGTAATTTTTTTTAAATGATATCTAATTTCGCTTTTTCATTTTATCGCAGCGCGCAGTATATTGGAGTATTTACACGAATAATAATAAAGTATATGAGAAAAAAAAATTAATTCTTACCTCTTCTCCATTTTCAGCATTCTCCTTTTCAGGATAAACGCCTGCACGTAAAAATGAGGCTTTCCATGAGTCAACTTCGTCAGCAGTTTCGCAAGACAATTCCAATTGCTTATAGTCTTTGTACACATTTCGACCGTCAGGATTAAATAGGGCAAAGGTATGACGGCGTGACATAAACGATTGCTCAATGTCACGTAACTTGAGACCGTCTAAAGGAAGCATGAATTTCTTTTCACGCTCATCTTCATCCTTGTACCAGGAAACACTTTCGGATGTGAGCACAAACCAATAAGGTTTGGATCCTCCTATATTGCAAATATAATGTTTTAAAATTATATTGTGAAAAATCTTAATTATTGTTACCTTTCATTATACCCAAATTCTGGATAACTAAATGTCCTTTACGGATTGTTTGATTTCCAAGATTTCGTGTACCTGTTTGTTTCTGCTCTGTTTTACTTTGAGCACTGAAATTTCACATTGATACTCATTAATGTTACTGTTCAACAAAACATTCGTTTTACATAAAAAAAAGACACATTTTTAGGATATTATTAGAGCAAACCAAAGCCATAAAATTGAAAACATATTAATAAAATAAAAGTAAATCAAGCCAAACAACAAAATTAAAACTATAAATGAAAATTACCCTGTCCAACTCTCGTTCCGACTGTATAAGATCAGATAGATTTTGTATTTACAAACATTTGAGAGTTACCGAAAATTTAAATAAATAAATTAAATTAGCAAATATTGGAAAATTATAACTATGAAAAATAAACTATAAAAATTATATAAAAAAAAATCAAGAATTGTCTGTTGTGAACCAACAATCAGACAAATCTGATATCGATTAGTTACTGTATAAAAACAAAGCAAGAGTGAAATGTATAAGGTTGCACACGAAGATTTATTGTTAACTTACTTTGCGAAGCCAATGAAATCTTCGTGATTTGTATTTTGGTAAGCCAATTCGAACTCAATGTACATGATGAGTTGTTCCTTGCAACGTTGTTCCATTTGTCGAATATGTGTAGTAATGATGCGTTCTGCCTCATCACGTAGACGAGGATAACGGGCCATCTATGAAAAAAATCATCATTGAAATTTTATTCTTTGGGTACATGAAAAAAAAAAAATAGATAATAATACATACCTTATCTGTGCACAATCTAACGACATTTGACAATTCAATAACGACTAGATCCACACATTTCAATACTGGTTCTTTTAATTGTGCTATTTGCTTTTTGACGATTGCTTCGAAAGCCATGTCTGGCGTAAATAGACCTACACGAATACCGTGAATATTTCGGATGGCGAATGAGATTTCACGACGTAACTCCTTTTCGTCACAAGACATCTTAACGATTTCGAAGCGTAATCTAATGCGAGACAAT
Source organism: Culicoides brevitarsis (assembly GCF_036172545.1). NCBI lineage: Eukaryota > Metazoa > Arthropoda > Insecta > Diptera > Ceratopogonidae > Culicoides > Culicoides brevitarsis. Next base: position 46,545,209 of record NC_087085.1, on the reverse strand, counting down.
GGATAAACAAGAAAGACTGTTGTCGAAATGGATTTGGATTATGATGATCAAAAAGTACAAACCTTTCGTGGAATAAACGATTAATTTTAGCACCGCCCGATAATTCATTTGTGTTGACAAGAGCTGAGCCGGATCCCTCAATTGTACGTTCAAAGTCTGATTGCAACTGTTGAATCATTCTGTGATAAAATAAAGCAAAATTATATATAGTGTTTAATTTAACAGATAGCTAAAATTAAAACTCACTGTAACATTGCTTTTGTCTTGATGCTTGGATCGTCGGGGCGGAAATGTTTGTATTGCTCAACATCTTTCTCCAACGTTAACATTTGCTTCTGAAGCCTGTCACGTAACGCAGGCAATGTATCTCTGATATGGTTAGTCAACTGTTGATTTAAGGTCTTTTGCAAATATGGAGTTCCCAACTTGTCAGCAATGTGTCTATATGAGTTATGAGACAAGAAGAATTTTCGTTCGGCAGCGAGTGCAGCACTAATATCTTTTTTTCCTTCGATATCTTTTTGAGAACGATTAATGACACCAATATACCCGCGACGCAACGGCAACAATTTGTTCTCCAAAATATCACGTGCATCTGTGCCCTCATCCATCAAATCTAATTTGGTTATGACACCAATTGTACGAACGCCTTGTGGATCGACTTCTTTTGCCAACTTTAAAGCATCGGAATTTGCTAAATCGGTATTGGCAGGCGTTACTGCCAAAATTAAGCATGTTTCCTTGCGAATAAACTGATTGATCATGCCTCGGATTTGTTGTTCAATATCTGGCGGTTGATCGCCGATGGGAACTTTTGTCAAACCGGGTAAATCGATGAGTGTCAAGTTGAGAACGTGCGGCGAGTAGACTCGCAAGTTGATTGGAATATTGGAAATGCCTTTGTTACTTCCTGTAACACGATCTGTCTCATCTTCGATTTCCTTACGAACATCGTCGAAATTCGTAAATTGGCGTCCTTTGCAGTGCAAAAACTCCGCATATTCTGAAAAGGAATAATAAAAATAAAGTTTTTTCATCAGTAATATTTTTTTAACAATAATTTGAAGAACAAAATATCTCACCAGTACGAGAATTGATAAGTTGTAAAATTAATGGACGACGTGTAACGATGCCAGATCCTCGAGGAAGGAAATCCCTGTTTGAAAAAATAGCAGAATAAATCATACATGTTTCTTTTCTTAATTTTCTGTATATGACAATATCAAATAGATGGACTATGAATAAACAAACTATACCTACAAACACTTTAAAAAACATTCAAAAGTAAGCATCTTCACTCTAAACCTCACACTGTGTATAATACAAAAAATGTACGTCATCTATATTAGTTGTTGATTGTTAAGATGTGAATAAAAACTTTTTAATTTTTTACGAAAAAAACAACGATGACTTCATTTTTTTCTTATTTTATTTAAATATCATCAACAGGTTTAAAGGAATACCTATAACATAGAATGAAAGCACTAATGGTAGTGTTCTTGTTGAATATATAAGTATACATATATTTATATATGTTTTTATATATTTAGACCTCATTTATAATAAAATTGTAATCATTTTTTATCAAGTAACAAACACATCGTTTGTATTGATTCAATGTTTTTTTTTGTTTTTTTAGTTTTGCAAATCAACATATTATTAAATTTTTTTTATTTAATCAATGCACTTTGTGTATACCCCTTTCTCATAAAAACATGTATAAACAAAAAATAAAATTACAAACAAATCAAATGCATGTGTATTTGATAAGAGAAATTTTCATACATATGACATGATAATTTTTTTTTATGATAAGAAAAAACATCGTCGATATAGCTTTTTGTTCAAATGTTTTTTTTATTGAACTTAAACTTTGTTCACAATATTTTGTTAATTGCTAAAAATCAAACTTTATAACTCTTATTTTCAAAAAATTTTTAGAATTAAGAATACCGAGTATCAAGAAAAAAGTAATTTTAGAAAATGTAAAAATAGTTATTTCTTAATTTTTTTGTTCAAATATAAATATTGCTTTTAGTTGCTTTAAGATATCATTTTTGGGAATTTTCAAAATTATGAAGAATATCTAAAGCATTTCAACTTAATAAGAAGTCAAAATATATCTTAAATTTCTTGTTCTTTCTATGTTTCTCGTTCAATAATTAGGTTTTTCTCGTTTCTTTGAAACTTGTCTGCCAATGATAATAAAATTATGACTCAATGTCGGTTTCGATTGAGTGCATTACAATTGTTTCATACAATGCGGAAATAAAAAACATGTAAAAAACGATGAAGAACTGCAAAATTTGGTAAGACATATTTCCTTATCAAACTTTTTTTTCAAGATTAGCTTTCCCAAAGAGAATACGAGAAAATGAATACTCATGAAATGATTCTAATAGTAAGCATGAGCATGACAATGAATAGTACTTTAACATTTATCGTAAATGTTGTTGTACTTAATAAAAAGAAAGAGAAACACAAAACTAGGTCACCGCACATTTTGCTTCTTTCTTCGTTATCATTGTACATTAAAATTTTTCTACTACAAGATATATGGACTTAACTTTGATATCATGTAAATTTCAAGAACTTTTGCGGATGTTGATAAGATGTATGTCTTGCAGGGGTTTCTCTTTAAATATGAGTTTTTTACTTGTAATAAGTAAAATTGAAATGTGAATTGCAATTAATTAACTAATTAATAATAATTTTTTTATCATCTATGTAATGATAATATGATAAGAAATAAAAAATTAATCGATATTTTTTTTGTTTTTGTGATTCAAAATTGAACTAATTTTGTTCACTTAACAAGTTATCGATTTTTCTGTTTGTCGAGTGCTTCGTGTATGTTGACAAAAAGGAATAGGGCTATTTTCGATTTTGTTCGTTTCATGTTCGTCATGTAAAGACTTGGGGTAATTATAATAAAGTTTGAGCGCAATATGAGAGCTTTCCTCACTCGTAGGTATGCGAAATGAAGATGATATTTTTTCCAGTTGATTGTCTGACATTTAGATTGTATGTTTGTGAGATGTGAGAATTATATCGACACTGCGCACTACACATCCGTCGATTTTTTTTTCAATCCATTGCTTGTTCTTTCTTCGTTTTGCTTTGTAGGTACACACAGAAGCCCATATACACAAATGCAATGAATCATTAATCCCCTTGTTTTTTTAACTCATTTCTCTCTAATTTAGACAAAGGGAAATGTCACACAATTCACATTATCTTTGATGTTGTAATAAGAGTTCCGAGAATCGACACTTACTTGCCAACAAAGTTTTCCAAAACAGAACTTTTGCCTGCAGATTGTCCACCCACAACAGCGATCTGAGGCAGGTCCAATGTCATATGAACTCCGAGCGATGTAAACGCGTCTTGCAACTTGTTCACGATCGGAATTAAGCTCTCCATACCGTAGTTGGTCGTCATGATGGGAGAACTTTGTTTTTTTCACGATTTTACGGATGCAGAAAAGACTAAATTATTTTTTTTCTTCCTCTGCGATTATTGATCGGGATTTGGGAAACACAAGTAAGCCCCATTGGCAATTGTCATTTTTTTTTCTTGTCAAAAATTTTGTGCGACAATCAACTCATGAATGACTGTCGACTTACTTGAAAATAATCCGAAAATAATCCGTTAAATCAGAGCCAAAAAATGAGCCTTTGCCATAAAAGACTCGCATTGAGTCTCTTTAAATGAATTTCAATTAATATCCCATTGAACATGATTTTTATTTTATTTCACTATTTAAATTTAATAAAAGAAGATTTTGCATATAGCTGTGCTCAACATTGTTCAAGTTTTTGAAGATGAAAGATTTTACAAAAAGTACGGGGTAATCCTCTGTGGCGGAATTACTCTCTCATTATCGGGCACAGCATTAAATGTCTTGACTTCGCGTTCTTTGCTTTCGGTGAGATTGAGTATTGCTGCGACATTTCCACAGCGATAGCAATAATTAGGAGCTGACCAAACTGTAACTAACTTTTGTCCAAACATGTATTTAATTCCTTCGTGAACCAATTGATGTGCGCGACAAATGAGGTTCAACTGATTAATTTCCATAAAGTCGTTCGTTACGAGAGATCCAAAAAGCCAACCAGCTCCTCGAGGACTCTCTGCCCATGTATCTAAATCCTCTGGATCGGACCATACGAGATCACAGAATGCACCTTTGTGAGGAATTTCTTGGTTTCGATCGATTGTACGGATTTGATCGAGGGTCTTGATATCGGGCGACAATCCGCCGTGTACACACAATATGTCATTGTCAACGAGAGCAGCGATGGTAAGCAGATCAAAGACTCGACACGCATATTTCCAAGGATTAATGTTTCCGTATTTCGTTAGGCACTCGTCGTAAAACCCATATACTTTGGTAATTTGTCTCGATTCATGATTTCCACGTAGCAAAATGATTCTCTCTGGATATCGAGCTTTCAGAGTCAACAGTCTTGTTAATGTTTCCAAACTATAGTATCCGCGATCGACAAAGTCTCCCATAAATATGTAATTTGTGTCGGGAACTTGACCGCCTGTGCGAAACAGCTCCTCCAAATCATAAAACTGCAAAAAAATTAGATATAAGATACAAAGAGACTTTTGATTAAAAAAATCCAACACTTACTTGACCATGAATGTCTCCGCACACAGTTACAGGACTGCTCACTGGTTGAATGTTTGACTCTTCAAGCAACAAATCACACACCAAATCACACAACCGCTTCCAATCGTTCTCCGGCAAATATTTGCATGTTTTCGCAATTTCAATCCATTTATCGAGATCACACATTGTCCCTCAAAGTTCCCTCAAAAAGTTCCAGCAAAAAATGAAAAGTTTGAGACAAAATTTGACAGACAAAATCGAATTAACAAAAGGCAAATTCTACTGTTTACCTTGCAAAATGCAAAATGTAAAATGTTTTGTGACTCCCAAGAGCTTAAGATACCGGAGGTTCTCGACTGATTTTGTGACAGAGGAAAAGTCTGAAGCGAATAAAAAATCATCAATTAAGCTCTGTATGGAATTGTTAGGTAAGAAAAAAAATACGTTTTTACAAACATGCTTTTCTCATCTCTTTTTCTCCTCATCAGGCATAAACAGCAGAGATACAGCTTCCAAGTTTGTTAAGAGACATCCAGCTTTGCAGTGTCTCGATCCAATCAATGCCACACATACGTTCAATATGCTTGTTTCAATGAACGTCTCTGTCGAAGACATCAAGAGGTACCCTTCAGTTTTGAACCTCCATCCGACAACATTACAAAACCGAACACAAATACTATTGGAAGCTGGATTCAGAAAAGGCAACATTCACTTTCATCATATACAAAAATACCTTTCAATATGTAAACAAAGCTTGGAAGTTTTCAAGCTATACGATTGGGTTGATGCTGATAAGGATATACCGGCATCTCTTCTTGCGTCTTTCGAACTTGAACCTTCTGCCTTATGCATTGACTACAAAGCAACACTTTTAGCTGCACGCAAGTCTATTCTCGAGGAATATTTGCGTCGAGTTTTGAATTTCAACGATACCGATGTACAAAATCATTGGGAATCATATAATCGGATCAAACACAAAAGCGGCGCTTCTATTTTGGAAATGGTAAAACTTCTAAAAGACGAATTGGGGTATACCAATGACATAATAAAGAACCATGCCTTTGTGTTGCATGGCAATCCAGAAAATCTTAAGGAAATTTTGAGACGATTTGACACGATAGGCGGAATACCGACGAAAGAATTCCTCATAAAACGACCAAAAGTTTGTATGGTGAATCCAGATTCAATTTCTGCAACACTGAGTGTTCTTCAAAAATTTAATATTAATCATGAACACATAAAGCACTGTTTAGATATCGTGACTCTGTCACCCCAAACGATCGAAAGACGCCTTACGGAATTGAAAACTCTCCCAGATTTTGAGATATTGAGTGATCATCCGCGCGTTTTAAAACTCGTCATGTTCCAAACCAAAGCAAAAGCCAGAATGGAGTATCTGAAACAATTAAAGTTCAAATGTATCTCTTTGAATGTTCTGTCGACATCCAATTCAATTTTTGAACGACATACGAGAGAAGGTGCCGACAAAACTAGCGGGCTTGATATTGTGCTATTTATTGTGCGTCATTTTCAAAAGCCCGAAAAGGAAATACGAGATAAATTCGTTAGGCATCCTCGATGGAATTGTGTGCCCTTATCAGTGATGAAACATAATTTAGAATTTTTGTTAAAACTTAATTTCACAAAGGACGATATTTATAAACACATTTACATACTTCTTTATCCAACAGTGCGAATAGAGGAAAAATTAAAGCTCATTGCTAAAGATGAAAAATGCAAAAATGCAACAAAGGCACAAATATTAAGTCTCCTTCTGTATTACATTGAATTGGACTATCATTTTTCAGGAGATGCTATATGGGTTGACTTTGATGTACTGCAAGAACCAACAGATGGGTCAACAGCTGACATGCTATCGATAAATTTAGTTAAATTTGGGCAAAAAACTATCGATGAAGTATACCCATCTCGAGACTATTCATACAAAAGAAGTACATTAAAGAAATAAAACCAAATTATTTTTAATAAAAAAACGAGCTTTATTTTTTTTTCTTCAGTTCTGTTGTGCGCTTGAATATGTTTTGTATATCCATGTTCACCGGACTTCTTAAATTATCACAGATAGCAATAGTAAATTGGATAAAAATGCGATTCCGTATCAAGAGCAAAGAACAACTCTTCAGATGATATTTCCTCATCTTTTTGTACTAAATACTTTTTTTTCCTAAAAAGCTTTTTTCCCTTTAAGTAGAAGTTTCATTTTTCAGTAAGCTACATAAATCTTTTTTTATTCTTAATAAGTTTAGTAACTTTATTCTTAAGACTATTTACTTAATGACAAACATGATTTATGTTAAAGGTAAAAGTCGCGTACAAACAGAAAAATACAATTAATTTTACAGTCAAAACTTAAACTATAATTAAAATGAATCTTATAGTGAGTCAATACGCATTCGTTTAATAAATAAAAACAAGAAAAAACTTATACAGATTGACAACAAAAATGCAAGACATTTTCCTTTAATTTATTTTGTTTTCATGTTGTGATAACGAATGAAAACAATTTTTTCTCTTGAAGGTTAAAAAAAAAAATATAACAATGAAAAAAGAATTGCCTTTGTAAATTATATTGAGATCGATGGACAAATTTTTATGTTTCATAAAAAGTGAAGGAGTTTTCGAGGGTATTTACACCAAATGTTCAAATGTGTGAGATTAGAGCTTTGAATGTTCAAAAATAAATTTAAATAATTATGACTCTTTTAACGATCTGAGTCTTTCTATAAAAAAATTTAGATGATCAAATGTAATAAAAAGAGTAATTTTACCTAAAGACAGTTTTTATCTTTTTACTTTGACTTGTCAGATACAAGCCTTTGTATCTTACGTTTTGCCAATGAATCAATTCCTATAGCCGATGATTTACGATCCAATCGATCAAAAATACGTTTTTTAGATGTAGCATCCTCTGTGACAGTTTCTTCTACTTTAGGCTTAGATTTTATAATGACACGACGATTGGAGTTTAATAAAGCAGGCGGCGGAGGCGATGGCGTTCTTGATTCTTCAAGCAATTCAGCCTCAAGTTTTTCATCAATGCCATCAATAACGGGTTTCTTTGTAGTTTGTAAACTTTGGATAGGTTTGACGACAGCCATTGTCTTTACATCATCGTCTTCAGAGAACATTTTGTTGAATGACATATTTTTGCCATTACCACTTGATGAAAGACCTGAATCTTGCGATAACTTTCTGTCTTCATTATCCGAGCCACTGCTCTTGATAGCTTTCAGGGAAATAATTTTCTTTGTAACCACAACAGGTTTGCACTTCAAGACAGGCTCTTCTTTCTTTCGTTTTTCCTGCAACATTGATAAATATGTATCTATGTAATAAAAGCAAAAATTTATAATTTCTAAGAAGATAAAAAAGTTACCTCTTCTTCTTGCAATTGTCGTTTATTTTCTTCTGCAAGTTCTCTTCTTCTTCGCTCTTTATCTCGTAACATTTTTTCACGAAGCGCTTTTTGTTCGGCAACTTTTCTCCTATATTCCCGTGTTTCCTCATCATCATCCGGCTAAAAAGTGAGGTTCATCATAAGTTTGTGTAGCTTTTTCTTGACAATAAAAAAAAACTTACATTCTCATCTTTTTCTTTATCTTCGATTCGACGTCTTTTGTTCCAATCATCATTATTTCGTCGCCAATTACGCTTATTGTTATACGGTCTCCAATCCTTTTCACGACTTCTGCGATGACTTCTTTGAGGAGAATAGCTTCGAGAACGTGATCTTGGAGATCTTGAACGAGATCGTAGACGAGATGGAGGAGATTCATGTCTTCTTTTTTCGACATGCATCAAATTTTTTGTAATGAACTCCTCTTGTTGTCTCAGCAATTCTTCGTCTGTCAATGATCGAGATCCAAATTGTTGTGTATCCTTCAACAATTGACCTAAAAAAAGTTAATACCGTAATTAGAATTCAAATATTCAAATGAAACGGAAAATGTAGATAAATTTTGAAAGTAATAGAACAAATTATATCCCTTCAATTAAACATAAGTACGAAAATGTTATTTAAATGTATTTTTGATTTTTGATTGAAATTGAACAAAAGTTATGAAAAATGCCTTTGGATGTCTTTTAAATGGTTCTTAAGCTTGAATATAGAAAGATAAAAAATACGTAAATAATACGTAATTTTCATTTTAAGAGCATATGAAGGATGATTTTTAAGCTTACGTTTAAAATACGTAAATAATACGTAATTTTCATTTTGAGAGCCTATTTGATGATTTTTAAGCTTACGTTTTAAATACGTAAAAAATACGCTTACGTTTAACATACGTAAAAAATACGTAATTTTCATTTTGAAAACATATTTGATGATTTTTAAGCTTAAAATTGAACAAAAGTTATGAAAATTGCATTTGGATGTCTTTAGGATGATTCTAAAGCTTGAATATAGAAAGATAAAAAATACGTAATTTTCATTTTAAGAGCATATGAAGGATGATTTTTAAGCTTACGTTTAAAATACGTAAATAATACGTAATTTTCATTTTGAGAGCATATGAAGGATGATTTTTAAGCTTACGTTTAAAATACGTAAAAACTACGTAATTTTCATTTTGAAAGCATATTTGATGATTTTTAAGCTTGAAATTGAACAAAAGTTATGAAAATTGCCTTTGGATGTCTTTTAAATGGTTCTTAAGCTTGAATATAGAAAGATAAAAAATACGTAATTTTCATTTTAAGAGCATATGAAGGATGATTTTTAAGCATACGATTAAAATACGTAAAAAATACGTAAATAATACGTAATTTTCATTTTGAGAGCATATGAAGGATGATTTTTAAGCTTACGTTTAAAATACGTAAAAAATACGTAAATAATACGTAATTTTCATTTTGAGAGCATATTTGATGATTTTTAAGCTTACGTTTTAAATATAAAATTTTCATTTTTTTAAATTTTCATTTTGAGAGCATATGAAGGATGATTTTTAAGCTTACGTTTAAAATACGTAAATAATACGTAATTTTCATTTTGAAAGCATATTTGATGATTTTTAAGCTTAAAATTGAACAAAAGTTATGAAAATTGCCTTTGGATGTCTTTAGGATGATTCTAAAGCTTGAAAATAGAAAGATAAAAAATACGTAATTTTCATTTTAAGAGCATATGAAGGATGATTTTTAAGCTTACGTTTAAAATACGTAAATAATACGTAATTTTCATTTTGAGAGCATATGAAGGATGATTTTTAAGCTTACGTTTAAAATACGTAAATAATACGTAATTTTCATTTTGAAAGCATATTTGATGATTTTTAAGCTTGAAATTGAACAAAAGTTATGAAAAATGCCTTTGGATGTCTTTTAAATGGTTCTTAAGCTTGAATATAGAAAGATAAAAAAATACGTAAATAATACGTAATTTTCATGCATATTTGAAGAGCATATGAAGGATGATTTTTAAGCATACGATTAAAATACGTAAAAAATACGTAAATAATACGTAATTTTCATTTTGAGAGCATATGAAGGATGATTTTTAAGCTTACGTTTAAAATACGTAAAAACTACGTAATTTTCATTTTGAAAGCATATTTGATGATTTTTAAGCTTAAAATTGAACAAAAGTTATGAAAATTGCCTTTGGATGTCTTTTAAATGGTTCTTAAGCTTGAATATAGAAAGATAAAAAATACGTAAATAATACGTAATTTTCATTTTGAAAGCATATTTGATGATTTTTAAGCTTAAAATTGAACAAAAGTTATGAAAATTGCCTTTGGATGTCTTTTAAATGGTTCTTAAGCTTGAATATAGACAGATAAAAAATACGTAAATAAAACGTAATTTTCATTTTGAGAGCATATGAAGGATGATTTTTAAGCTTACGTTTAAAATACGTAAAAAATACGTAATTTTCATTTTGAAAGCATATTTGATGATTTTTAAGCTTGAAATTGAACAAAAGTTATGAAAAATGCCTTTGGATGTCTTTTAAATGGTTCTTAAGCTTGAATATAGAAAGATAAAAAAATACGTAAATAATACGTAATTTTCATTTTGAAAGCATATTTGATGATTTTTAAGCTTAAAATTGAACAAAAGTTATGAAAATTGATGTCTTTTAAATGATTTTGGAAGTCTTATAGATAAAAAATACGATGTAATTCTAAAGCTAAAAAATGAATATTTTATTTTGAGCATAGATGAAAAAAATACGTAAATAATACGTAATTTTCATTTTGAGAGCATATGAAGGATGATTTTTAAGCTTACGTTTAAAATACGTAAATAATACGTAATTTTCATTTTGAGAGCATATTTGATGATTTTTAAGCTTACGTTTTAAATACGTAAAAAATACGTAATTTTCATTTTGAAAGCATATTTGATGATTTTTAAGCTTGAAATTGAACAAAAGTTATGAAAAATGCCTTTGGATGTCTTTTAAATGGTTCTTAAGCTTGAATATAGAAAGATAAAAAATACGTAAATAATACGTAATTTTCATTTTGAGAGCATATGAAGGATGATTTTTAAGCTTACGTTTAAAATACGTAAAAAATACGTAATTTTCATTTTGAGAGCATATGAAGGATGATTTTTAAGCTTAAAATTGAACAAAAGTTATGAAAATTGCCTTTGGATGTCTTTAGGATGATTCTAAAGCTTGAAAATAGAAAGATAAAAAATACGTAAAATACGTAAAAAATACGTAATTTTCATTTTGAAAACATATTTGATGATTTTTAAGCTTAAGATTGAACAAAAGTTATGAAAATTGAAATTGAACAAAAGTTACTTTGGATGTCTTTAGGATGATTCTAAAGCTTGAATATAGAAAGATAAAAAAAATACGTAAATAATACGTAATTTTCATTTTGAGAGCATATTTGATGATTTTTAAGCTTAAAATTGAACACAAGTTATGAAAATTGCCTTTGGATGTCTTTTAAATGATCTTCTAAAGCTTGAATATAGAAAGATAAAAAATACGTAAATAATACGTAATTTTCATTTTGAGAGCATATATGATTTTTTACGATTAAAAAGAGCATATGAAGGATGATTTTTAAGCTTACGTTTAAAATACGTAAAAAATACGTAATTTTCATTTTGAAAGCATATTTGATGATTTTTAAGCTTGAAATTGAACAAAAGTTATGAAAAATGCCTTTGGATGTCTTTTAAATGATTCTTAAGCTTGAATATAGAAAGATAAAAAATACGTAAAATACGTAAAAAATACGTAATTTTCATTTTGAAAACATATTTGATGATTTTTAAGCTTAAGATTGAACAAAAGTTATGAAAATTGCCTTTGGATGTCTTTTAAATGGTTCTTAAGCTTGAATATAGAAAGATAAAAAATACGTAAACAATACGTAATTTTCATTTTGAAAGCATATGATGGATGATTTTTAAGCTTACGTTTAAAATACGTAAAAAATACGTAATTTTCATTTTGAGATGATTTTTAAGCTTACTGTTAAAATACGTAAAAAATACGTAAATAATACGTAATTTTCATTTTGAGAGCATATGAAGGATGATTTTTAAGCTTACGTTTAAAATACGTAAATAATACGTAATTTTCATTTTGAGAGCATATGAAGGATGATTTTTAAGCTTAAAATTGAACAAAAGTTATGAAAATTGCCTTTGGATGTCTTTAGGATGATTCTAAAGCTTGAATATAGAAAGATAAAAAAATACGTAAATAATACGTAATTTTCATTTTGAGAGCATATGAAGGATGATTTTTAAGCTTACGTTTAAAATACGTAAAAATTACGTAATTTTCATTTTGAAAGCATATTTGATGATTTTTAAGTTTAAAATTGAACACAAGTTATGAAAATTGCCTTTGGATGTCTTTTAAATGGATCTTTTAAATGGATGATTTTTAAGCTTACGTTTAAAATACGTAAATAATACGTAATTTTCATTTTGAGAGCATATGAAGGATGATTTTTAAGCTTACGTTTTAAATACGTAAACAATACGTAAATAATACGTAATTTTCATTTTGAGAGCATATGAAGGATGATTTTTAAGCTTACGTTTAAAATACGTAAAAAATACGTAATTTTCATTTTGAAAACATATTTGATGATTTTTAAGCTTAAGATTGAACAAAAGTTATGAAAATTGCCTTTGGATGTCTTTAGGATGATTCTAAAGCTTGAATATAGAAAGATAAAAAAATACGTAAATAATACGTAATTTTCATTTTGAGAGCATATGAAGGATGATTTTTAAGCTTACGTTAAATATACGTAAAAATACGTAATTTTCATTTTGAGAGCATATTTGATGATTTTTAAGCTTAAAATTGAACACAAGCTATGAAAATTGCCTTTGGATGTCTTTTAAATGGATCTTAAGCTTGAATATAGAAAGATAAAAAATACGTAAATAATACGTAATTTTCATTTTGAGAGCATATTTGATGATTTTTAAGCTTACGTAAGCTCAAAATACGTAAAAATTACGTAATTTTCATTTTGAAAGCATATTTGATGATTTTTAAGCTTAAAATTGAACACAAGCTATGAAAATTGCCTTTGGATGTCTTTTAAATGGATCTTAAGCTTGAATATAGAAAGATAAAAAATACGTAAATAATACGTAATTTTCATTTTGAGAGCATATTTGATGATTTTTAAGCTTACGTAAAATATACGTAAAAATACGTAATTTTCATTTTGAGAGCATATTTGATGATTTTTAAGCTTACGTTTTAAATACGTAAAAAATACGTAATTTTCATTTTAAAAGCATATTTGATGATTTTTAAGCTTGTAATTGAACAAAAGTTATGAAAAATGCCTTTGGATGTCTTTTAAATGGTTCTTAAGCTTGAATATTGACAATTTGTCTTACTTGTCGCAGCTTCTAAACCTCCTCCTTTGAAGTTTGGATTGATTAAAACTTTCTTGGGAATAATAGGAATAGAAGATTGTACATTCAGGCCTCCTGATGAATATGGCATCTGATTTGGCGGCATAACATTTGGCGGGAAAGATCCCAAAGGACCTCGCGGATACATTGGTATTTGTTGTCTTGGTCGTGTTGGATCAAATGGTATTCGCATATCAGGTCTCATCATTCCGGATCGCATACCGGGAGGTAAAGAGTTAAATGTAGGCCTTGGCATGAAATATGGAGCTCGCATTGAACCAAATCCCGGCCTATGTGGAGGAAACGGAATACGATTTGGACCATATGGAAAATCATGACGAGGAGGATAAAGGGGAGTTATTCCTTCAAAGCTATTTGAGGATTGTTTGTGATTTTTATGTCCTGAAGGAACTCGAACGCCTTTGTTATTGAGGTTTTCTTCAGGTTTCTCAACGCTGAGCTTTGGATTTATACGTTCTTCACGTTCATCTTCTTCTGTTTCTGTGGTTTCAGCTAAAATTAAAATATTTTTTAATCTAATTTTTTTTATCGTGCTTTTTACTTACCTTCTCGTTCAACTGTTTCATTGGAAGTCGTTAATGGTGTATCATTAAATGATGACACGATTTCACTGCAAGCACTCGTTGCTGGCGTATCAACATCATTATTTTGTTCGATTGTAGGAGTTGAGTCAATTGAAGAAGATGAAACGCATTTTGATCCCTCCAATTGTTGAGCTGCTCTCTCTTCTTCTGCATTAGTTGATGATACTTCGTTATTGTTTCGCACAAAACTTCCATCAACTTCTTCCAAATTGTTACTAACACAGGCATCTGGCGTATTTACCCATGTACTATCGACAGCATTTGATACACCTGATTCTTGACTTTGATCTGGATCTCCAAGCTCGAGACTTTTGTCAGGCGTCGATGAAACGTGCTCTGTTGTTTTCTCGTTAGATCCCGTTGGCTTTTCAGGCGTTGATTCTGATGGCGCTACAGTAGCTATAGTCGATTCTTCGGGTGAATCTTGTCGAGCTTCCGCAATATCATTCGAACCGGAAACCGCATTTGAACTCGAATCGCCAGATTCTGTTTTTGGTTTTGACCGTAGTTCATCGTCAATCCAATCTTCAGAGTCACTTAGAAGAGCTTCAGCATCAGCATTGTCTAAAAAAATGTTTGAAAAATGTAAATTGTTGTTTTGTGCAATACATTTATAGATACCGACCATCATCCGAAAGTAGGAGTTCATCTTCATTATCATCTAAAATATCATCTTCCAGTAAGTCGGCTTCATAATTCAGTAAATCCTCGCTACAAGATACAAGAAAAGCATGAAATAAAACACATATTTTCGTGCCAAAAGATGGAAATGTGTTTCTATACGTAAGCCAAGCCTTCAAGTTAAAAACATTCAACTTTGAATCAATATTTTTTTACGTTTTTACATTATTACGCTTCATTTTAGTTAATGTAACTTGTCCCAAAACTAATTTTCTTAAAAGTAGAACTACGTATTTAGGGAAAATTAAAGGAAATACTCACTTTAGATCCCCCATTTTCACTTTGTTTGACACATTAATTTCTCGAGTATTTGCTTAACTTGAAGTAAAAAGCTTACTCAAATACCAAATCTTGAAATATCAATTTCAGCCGACCCATAGACCTTTGATGAAAAGTTAAAAACAAAAAGGTCGAAATTTTATGAGAGTTGTAATAAACAATCAATGGATCACATTTATAAACCACCCATAAAATCTACAGAGCCATTTGAACTACAGAAATGGCAAGAATTCCAACGAAAAATCAATCCATTTCATACATCAAATGCTCCTTTAGATGTAATTTGCGGACTCAATACCGACAAAGTTGGATACATTTCCGCGCAAACGATTGAGAATGTGATGAATTCGTGCCAAAAAGAAATTTCTGAGCCCTATTTCCTGCACAAAATCAAGGAAGTTCCCATACCTGAAGCAGCTAAAGGCTTAAAATGCGTTCGACGAGCGTTAACAAACCAAAAACGTTCACGAAGCTTCTCAGAGCGCATTCAAAGAGCAACAATGATACAATTGCCGCCGAACGAAGTCAAGGGTTTAAGTACGGCAAAAAGTTACAATGATACGGTATTTGTAGTGAAGGTTTTTGAGCCATTTAAATACGTTACAGGCGCACGAAAAACTCCCAAAGTTGGACAAGAAATTCGATTGCTTGGATCACACAAATTGACAATGTTACGAGACAACATTCGGTGTTATGATGCCCCTTTGTTGGATATCAGCGGAGATCCAAATCAAGAATTACCTGCTGAATGTCATAATTCCAGCTTTATATTTATCGACGACACATTTTACAATGACTGTCGAAATCCACAAAACTTGGATTACTCCGAAGTGCTTCGCGATTGGGCAGAAAAAAAGAGAAAAAATGACTTTCGACATTTAAAACAAGATCAAATGGAGAATATTTCAATGCAAGAATTGAAATTCAAAGTTGGTTTCCCATACTTTTATCAGCATTTCGGAAACTGTGAACATTTGCTGATATTCACTGATGTTCGTGTTGTGACTCGCAGAGAAGTTAATCAACGAATCGGGTTTCCCATGGTTTTGAATGGCTCAACAAAACATGTTTATTGCTTCATTTGTGGGCTGAATGAAGCACTTTTTGTCATTCAAGGAAGTACGGAACACATTCAAGATCCCAGCCAAATATGTGATCATTGTCTCCTTACTTTGCATTACAAAGATGGTAAAAAAATTGGAAACTTTTCACTTTATCGCATCAATAAAGACCCGAATAAAAATTGAAGCACAGTTTTTTCTTTTACATGTTTTTATTATAATTTTTCACGCATTTTTAAAATGGAATTACAACTGATAGAAACAAAATATGTAATAATAAAATTAAATGTAAATATGTAGCTGAATCAATGAAAAAACTGATCCAGTTTCATTTTTTTTCTTCTTCTTTTTATTTTAAATAATAGTGAGTGTTGATCATATAGTTGTTATTTAGTTAGTTTGTCGTTTGCCAAATAAAATGAAAGCCACGTTTATGATCCTACAATGATGTTATTGATTGGGATGTGAATCAACTTGACGAAAAATCCGATGAATCCCATTATGCAGAAACCGATAGCTGTTGCAATAGCAATCTTCTGGAACTCCTTTCTATCTGGCTTGGTACAACGTTTAATTAGTCGGATGGAATCCTTTGCGAATGAACGTCCTGGCTCGTAGATTTTAGCAACTTGATCCATTGTTGTGAACTGAAAGAAATTATGACGAAATTACTTATTAATTCCTTATTTAATTATCGTCTGACACAGTCGAGACAATCACATATGAATTGGTACGTGGCATGAAATTTATTTTTTACACAAATTTGACTATGTATGTATGCTATTTTTGAGTGTCGTTTTAATGCCAATAATGCAGAAAGGCATTTGCAATTCCACAAATACGGTTTCTATTTAGAAACTTGTTAAAATACATGAAAAAGAGTAATCTTCACACCAATTTTCAAAATCTTTGCAAACTATCACAAAATTAATAATATGTCTCAGTATTACACATTATTTGCAAGCTATAGAAAAAGGAGGAAGCATTAAGATGTATTTTTACTTACAATTCGGAGTAATTTGCGAGAAAATCAGATATTTATTACGACAGAAATAGCGACGATGGCTCTTACGTGGCGATGAATATTGTTATGTCAAAATGACACGAGTATCAACATTGCGACACGGATTCCCATTCGACAATTCGTTTTAACTTTGTTTACATGTGTGAAATTGCACGTGAAACTCAAATAAAATAAAACTCTAACAAAGTTTAATTTGATTCAAAATGAAAAGAAAAAACTTTATGGTAAGTTACGGAGTAAATAAAAGAAAGAAAAAAAAACAATATAAGTATTTAAAATAAAATTTAAATGTTTTCATTGTAGAAACAACTTTCAGAGTCAGAGTCTGAAAGCATCGAAGAAGAAGAATCTGACGATCAAGACGATTATTCAATCACAGCAGCATCAAATGATAATTTGAAGAGAAAACATCTTGAATCAGAAGAAGAGAACTCGAGCGACGAAGAACCAAAAATTAAAAAGGCTTCGTCAGCAACGACAATTGAAGAGTTGAAACGGCTCGAGGAAACCGAAAACATGTATCACTCCAATATGTTCCGCATGCAAATTGAAGAACTGTTGAAAGAAGTAAAGACAACATCTAATGTTGAAACTTTTGTGAACGAATGGTTGCTGAGTTTCAACAAGTTTCTCAAGTCTCTTAAAAAGGGTCCGGAAAAAACATTCGTCGAAGTTGTGAAATCAGATGTAGCATATCCGCTTATCACAAAAGTGCAGGATTTGACAAAAGCAGTTTTTCAATTTTTTCCTCCCGAAAGAGAAGCTAAATTGACAGGGAGTCAACGATATGGCACAAATATTGGAGATTCTCTAAACGTTGACATCGTTGTAACGATTCCATTTAACGTCTTTCACAAAGAAGATTATTTAAATGAAAGGTACTTTCACAAGAAAGCTTTTTATCTTCAAACTTTGGCTGAAAATTTGATAGACAAAGATTTCGTAAAAGACATGAAATTCAATTACTTCAAAAATGACACATTACGACCTGTTTTAGAAATATCAGCAAATTGTTCATTGCAACCAATAGTTTTTGTAATTCATTGTTTCGGGGAAGAAAAAACCTTTAAGCTGCATCGCTTTCTGCCGTCAACGAACAATGTTAGATCCTATTTTGCTCTTTGTGAAGAGGAAATTCTCACACCAACACCAAATTACAACAGTAGTATCCTGTATGATTTAACCTTTGAACGAAATCAGGATTTCGTCGATGACATGATCGAAAATAATCAGTCTATTCGTGATGCAATCGTACTGTTAAAAATTTGGGCAAAACAAAGGCACTTTGATGAGGGATATTATCCATTCAATAGTCGTTTAATTACACTGTACATATGCTACCTGATTAAAACGGAAACAATATTCGCAGCAATGAGTAGTTATCAAATTATTCGTCTCTTTTGGTTCAATTTATCAAAAACCGAATGGAATACGAAGGGCCCAATGTTATGCCCCCTTGTAGGCGATCAAAATCGACCGTCGTTGGTAGATTTTAATCAACATTTTGACGTGGTATTTGTCGACTTTACGGGATATCTAAACTTTTGTGCCAACATGTCATTGGACTTGTATAAAAGAGTAAAAGAGGAAGCAGTAAAGGCAATCAATTGTCTTGATAGTAAAACTGTAGATAGTTTCCAAAGTCTCTTTATGAAGAAATTACCTCCTTATTTGCAATACGATCAAATTTTAACGTAAGTCCAAATACATGTACTTTTTTTTATGTATATCTTTTATATTGATATGTCTCCTGTATTCACAGCATTAAAAACTACAATATCATCATGAAGACAATAGATGATCATGGCAAACTCAAAGATAAACTAAACTTTTGTGACAATTGGTATGCGTTGTTACGAAAAATTGTCATGCCAATTCTCAAAAAAGCTTTGAAAAATCGTGTCAACTTTCTTGTACCTATATCTCATGCTTCTCAATGTTGGCCAATCTCACAACCACATTATTTCAGAGCATTTTTCTCAGTCGGTTTGATTTTGAACCCCTTAGAAGCATTAACTATTGTCGAAAAAGGACCGCAAGCTAATGATCCCGAATCCAAAAATTTCCGTCAATTTTGGGGAGATAAATCGGAATTGCGTCGTTTTAAAGATGGTTCAATTACAGAATCTTGTGTATGGGCAAAAATGGAAGATCCGGTAGGAGAAAAACGACTAATATGTAAACGTATCTGTTATCATATTCTCAAAAGGCACTTTAATATCCCGGAAATTTCATTGCACTTTTTGTCTGATCAATTTGATATTGCAATTCGTACCAAAGGAAGTAAAAACAACGATACGGGAGAGCACAGAGCATTGAGCGTTATTCAAGTTTTTGACAAATTATCACAGGAAATGAGAACTATCGACAGCATCCCGTTGGCAGTAACTTCTGTTTTGGGAATAGATCCTGTTTTTCGTTACTGTGATCTGGAGACTCCGTTTCCGAAAGGAAAAACATTCGAGTTTGGTAATGTGAATGGATTAATGGCATCGAAATCGATTAAAGCAGTGTTCCAATTAAGTTCAAGCGGAAAATGGCCCGATAACATAAACGCATTACGAAAGTTAAAAACGGCATTTTGTTTGCAGATTGCAAAAGCTTTGCGATTAAATTCATTGAAAACCGTTGTGCAAGTTCAGGAAGATTGTATGTATGTTTTGAGAGAAGGATACGTTTTCAAAATGATATTAGTGCATCCAAAAGAAGT
Source organism: Culicoides brevitarsis (assembly GCF_036172545.1). Taxonomy (NCBI): domain Eukaryota; kingdom Metazoa; phylum Arthropoda; class Insecta; order Diptera; family Ceratopogonidae; genus Culicoides; species Culicoides brevitarsis. The sequence goes on along the minus strand of NC_087085.1, from coordinate 46,525,342 downwards.
GCATTTATTAAGGGAAACAATGGCAAAAAATAAGGTAACAAAAGTATACAAAGACAATGAACAGAGTATTCAAATTGAGAAGCAAGGATTGATGTTACCCAAATTGACAAGTTCTTTACATGGCTTACATTCTCAATATTCGTCGTTTGGTCCAGCTGTGAACATCGCTAAAAGGTGGCTATTTTCACAATTAATTGATTCTTTTCTTTTTCCCGAAGAATGCACAGAACTAATATTGGCGAATTTGTATCTCAACCAAAACCAATATGAGACTCCTGTACAACCACAAACGGGGTTCTTTAGATTCCTCAACTATATGGCATTCACAGATTTTGTGACAGAAATGCTCGTAGTTAATTTCCATGGCACTTTAGAGGAGGAAGAAATGAAGTTGTTGGATAAACGTTTTACAACTGATCGTGTCTCGTTACCTCCATTATGTATTGTGACATCGTGTGATTACAAAAAATACAGCGTTTGGTCAAAAAAAGCACCATGCAAAGAAATTTTAAGATTAGTACAAAACCTTGCAAAAAATGCGCTTCACATGATTGAACATGACCTTTTAATATTGTCGAGTAAAAAATTAAAAACACTTTTTACGCCTAATACTAATGGATATAATGTCTTAATACATGTACTCGAATCAGTTTTGGTTCCGAGTTATACAATTCCGGTCAACAGATTTTCTTCACCAAATTTAGACTTTACTGAAAAGAAACTACAAGCTGTTGACTTTAATGCAGCACAACTATATTTGACTGAATTACGGGTATGTTTCTTTATGAAATAATTAATATACCTAACTACATTAATAAAAACTTCTTTATACTTTTTTCAGAAAAAATACGACGATTATGCTTTATTTTTCTACGATCCGTGTGAAGGAACCAACATTTGTGTCTTGTGGAAACCTTTTGCTTTTGAACGCTCCAAAGGCGAAACGAAGGCAATCAAACAGAAAAGAGTTAAATTGGATATAGATAGTATAATTCAAAGCTTCGAAACAATTGGAAAAGGTTTTGTGACTAAAGTTGAAATTCTCTCTGATAAACTACAATAAAAAAAACCTAATAGGAAAAACATACATGAATTCATGTAAATATTTTAAAAAGTTGTTTTATTCTTCGTCTTTGTGTAAGTAGATCATTATTAAATTAAAAACGAGTAGGATCAGCAACTTTCCCCGCAAATAAAATTGTACCTGTGGCTTCATCTTCAATGAAAAATACAAATGGTCGATTAGCAATAAACTCAACTGGAAGAGCGCCGAATTTGTTAACGATTTGAACCTCTGTTAATAGAAATGTTACAGCAATAATTTGTTTATTTTTGAAAAAAAAAAACTTACGTGTTGCTGCATATGCGGTACTTCCTTCCTCATCGACAATAATTCCTGCTTTTTGCAAAATATTTGAAACTTTATGTCCCGAAACATTACTTTCTTTTTCATTTTCGCCATCACTGAACAAAAGTGGTAAACTTGCATTATTATTGAAGATGTCCTTGATACCAATCTAAGTTATGAGAAATTAAGAAGATATAATAAAACTATTATAAAATTTTGTCAAATTACCTGTTGCAAAACCGTTTTTAAATCACCATCAAACTCATACTTAAATTTGGGAATCTCAACTTTAACCTCCATTTCATCCAAATACCACGCTTCTCTTGAAATTGTCTTACTATCTAGCTTTTGAATCAATTCGTTAATATTTGAATCTTGTTTTGGTAAGATAAAGAACATAGCGTATCGGGTATTGGCATACGGCAATCTCAATATTTTAGCTTTTAATTGACTTGAATCAAAGTAATAGAAATTTTCAGTCTTCTTCATGAACTCAACAGACTTTTTTGTTGTACCCTCAAAGTCTTTCTTGAATGTGTCATCTCGTTGAAAAGGTTGTCTCCATTGACCTTTGAAATAAACAGCATTCAACAACAATACAACAGCTTCAGCCAAGGCATCTTGTGAAATAAAGTTTTGAATGTGATTTTCTGTGACATTAGCACACCAATTATTGATTTGTGTAGCAACTTCTGATTGACGTGAAAAATCGACATATTCAATGCTTGTATCGTAATATTTTTTAGCAATATCAGCATATCGTTTAAGCGTTTTTATGTCTTTGTTCATGTAAATTTTTGTCCCTGTTTTCATTGTTGCGCCTTGTGTGGACTATGGTATAACAAAAAAGAGAAAAAAATCTGAGCAAAACAAATTTTTCTTCAGATATGTAATTATAACAACATACATTAAACGATCCAATCACATTTTTGAATAATTCTCTTCCGTCATAAGGAACCCGAATGTTTGGCAAAATAACCGAAAGTTGATTAAATGTTGGTGTATCTATTCCAGATGCTTCCGCAAGCAACATCAAGAGAATTTTCACGCTAAATGGAGATATTACAACGTTTCCATTGCTTTTTTCCATTAAAGATTTCGACAGTTGCCAATCAAATTCATCGAACCGGCGTCCTAAAAGTACATATATATGTATGTTATTAAACAAACTTTTAGCAAACCAGCCTTCTCCATATTTACCTTGAAATGGCACATATTCCTCACGATCAACTTCAGCAGCAATCGTTGCTGCAATAAGACCTAACAAATAAAAATAACTAATTAATCATCTATCAGCAAGTCATCAAGAACGAATTAACAATATATATTTAAAACAAAAAACTAATTTGTTGAATTAATCAGAATCAAAAAGCTTTATTTACAATCAAGAATCACGAACGAATTGGCATCAGAAAGCGAGAAAATAAAATTTAATCAAAGTAAAATAAATAACTGGTTTCAAAAATGATAAAAAAAAAATGTTTGTAATTTTTTTACTTGACCACAAAGATTAGGTCAAAAAGTTACTGAGAAGTTCAAGATTATTTTATTTTTGCTGATTGATAAGGTTTTTTCTTGTTTCACTTGTCCTAATTATAACCTATTATGATGACATGAATTGTAACACTCACAAAAAAATAAAACGAAAAATTTCATATTTTAATGACTCCCTCACTATTTTTTTTTAAATATTATATATAGTTGAATTGTTAAAGTAGTTGCCCTCACGTCTTCCTTTTTTTAAATCTACGGAGCGACTGATGATTGGTAACGTAAATAAGAATATTAAACCAACAAACCGGTATATTTGTCAGACTTTTTTACTGTACGATCCACGTTAATGACGCGTTCATGTGTGAGATTAGAGTTTGTTTTTGTCAGTGAAAAAAAAAAATAATAATAAATAAATAATTAGAAATACTCATAGGTATATGTATCATCATGAATTTTAAAGCTTCTTACACTTTATAAATAAGATTCTTTTAATTTTGAATTGATATTTTTAAAGACACCGGCAAGATAAATTTTATAAGAAAAAGCTAATAGGAGAGGAAACCTGTTTCATAAGCACTTTGTCTTGTTCATTACTTATAGAATGATAGAAAAAAACAAGTTTTCATTTCAAAATATATAAAATAAGTTTTATTTCTTATAAATTTTATATGGGTAATCGGTAAAAGATTTGCTTTTTTCTCTCAATTAGAATATCGAGGGATCACTGACCTTTCCTGCAAACAAAATGTTGCCTGTCTTTTCGTCTTCGATATAAAACAAAAACGGTCTATTTGCTTTAAATTCTTTGGTTCCTCCGCCAATTTTGTTGACTAATTGAGCTTGAGTTGCTGCAAACGCGACAGAACCTTGCTCATTAACTTCAATGCCAGTGTGCTGTTGAATTTGTGAAAGAAGTAATTGATTTGTTGAGGTTTGATCTCCGCGTGCCAACAATGGAAGACTTGCGTTGTTGGAAAAAACTGTCGTGATTCCCATGTTCATCAATAGAGGCTTTAGATTCATTGGATATGAAATTTTAAATTTGGGTAGCTGAAGATTTACTTCTTGCTCATCCAAATACCACATTTCACGATGAATTATTTTCGTGTCGAGATTTGAGAGTACACTATTCAAATTCGTGTCGATATCAGGTAAAATTATGAACATGGCGTATTTGTTTCCTGCATAAGGCAAACGAAGCAATGAGGATTTCAATGCCATCGAATGAAAGAAATAATAATCTGATTTGGCATGCATGAAATCAACCTTTTTAGGAGAATTTTGAGCAACAAAAAAGTCTGATTTTTGCGTTCTTGCCGTTTTGAATGGATTACTCCATTGCCCATTGAAGAAAATTGCATTAATGAGCACTACAATTGCATCTGTGACAGTTTCACGACTTACAAAATCCTTCAAGTTGTTATGCGTAACTTCAGCAACGAAATTGTTGATTGTATCTGTTGCCTTTGAGACATCAGTGAAATCCAAATTTTGTACGCCGGCATTGTAGGATCTCTCATAAATTACTTCTAATTTTTGGGAGGTGCGCACTTTGTCTGTAATGAAAACTCTACTTCCACAATTAATTACATTTTGTTCGTCATTTTCATGCAAACTCTTGATGATTCTACTGAAAATTGTTCGTCCCTCATGCAAATCTCTTACATCATCTAATGCACCAAGAAGTTCTTTTCGTGTTTGAGAATTAATACCCGACATTTCGGCAAGTAGCATAAGAATAATTTTAGCGGAAAATGGGGAAATTACGACATTTTTTGAAGGGTCATTTTGAATAACGTTTTTTAAAAGATTCCAATCAAAATTATCTCTGCGCTTTCCGATGAATGGAACATATTCCTCACTCTCATATCCGAGCGTATTTGCAATGCAAAAGTATCCTACAAAAGAACAATTTGTTAAAAAAAACAACAAAAACCGGAATGATTTTATTATTTAAGGTTTTTAATACTCATAACAAAAATTATAACATTGACCTTGAAAGTAGAAGTTTGTTTTAAACGAAAATTGACCAAAAAATATAGGTATATGTATAAACAAAATATTCTTGATAGAAATCTCACTGAAAAGGTCTTGTAAGGTCTCAAGATTAAAATATCGCAATAACATTTAAAAATTGATTTACTGCCTTAATTTTGTCAAAATGTTAAAACTTACCTAAAACAAAAAATATTAGTTTGATCATTTCTATTTTTTTTCAAACGTCAGACAAGTTAATATATTTCATCCGATTCAGAAAATAATTTTTGTAAAACTTTGTCGTTGTTTGCTCGACCGCTAATGATAGACTAAATAAATGTGTGAAGAGTAGATGATAATACTTACGAGCATAATTAAAACCTGTCGATATTCTCATCAGATATTTTATTAAGCAAGCGCAAAAATCAAATAGAATATATATTTTTAATTTAAATAAAAAAACACATTTTGAACTAATAAATACATCGTAAATTCGCATGAATTTCTTGTTCATATTATATCTTTATGAATATCTACATATTTTTCGTCAAATTACAACAGACAAAAGTTTTCAAATTTGCTAATATTTTCGAACACAAATCTTAAAGTTTGTGCTTTGTATTCGGGTGTCTTTTGCCATTCCAAAAGTAAACAAATGATAATTGCTTTATAAAATCGTCGAATTCTTCTCATAGAAAATGTAAATTAGGTTGTTGACGTTCCAAAAAATATGCGAATATGGTAAGCAAAGTGTTGTAAATGTTAATGGTTCAAATAATGTTTGTATAAAGGATTTTGATTAGATGTGAAAAGACACTGACTTTTGATTTTATTACTTGCAGTATGGTATCAGATTTCTTTTATCCGAATGTCGGAGGAGTGGAAGAGCACATTTTCAATTTGTCGCAATGTCTAATCGGAAAAGGTCACAAGGTATGCTTATCTCATATTTACTTACTTAATGTGTGTTTGTTATTTTTATTAATCATCAATTACACTGCAGGTAGTTGTTTTGACACATGATTATGGGACAAGAAAAGGAGTACGTTACATGACAAATGGCCTTAAAGTTTATTATATACCAATACAAATATTCTATAATCAATCTGTACTGCCCACGATGATAGCAAATATTCCTTTGATCCGATTCATTTTGTTGCGAGAACGAATTCAGATTGTACACGGGCATTCAGCTTTCAGTAGTTTGGCTCACGAAGCAATGCACATAGGTGTTTTACTCGGATTAAAAGCTGTTTTCACAGATCACAGTCTTTTTGGATTTGCCGATTTGTCTGCCATTGTTACGAATAAGTTGTTGGAGATATTGTTGTCAAATTGTAATCATTGTATATGTGTCTCTCATACGGGTAAGGAAAACACTGTGTTGCGAGCCAAAGTGCATCACAGTCGTGTTTCCGTAATTCCAAATGCTGTCGATACCGCACGATTTGCCCCTGATCCAAATAATCGCCCAAAGAATAAAACCATCAATGTGATAATAATCTCCAGATTAGTTTATCGTAAAGGAGTAGATTTATTAGCTGAAGTATTACCGCGTTTCAAGCATTACAACAATGTAAATTTCATTATTGGCGGTGACGGACCAAAGCGAGAGCTTTTGGAAGAAATCCGAGAAAAAGCAGATATGCAAGATCGTGTAAAAATTTTAGGTGCTTTGAAGCATTCAGAAGTGCGGGATGTTCTTACAAAAGGTCATATCTTTCTCAATACTTCACTGACAGAGGCTTTTTGTATGGCAATTGTCGAAGCAGCTTCATGTGGCTTGCAAGTTGTTTCTACAAAAGTAGGAGGAATCCCTGAAGTATTATCGCCTGAGCTTATTATATTAACTGAGCCAACAGTAGATTCTGTAGAAAGAGGACTTAAAGCTGCAATAGAGCGACAAATATTGTTTCGGCAAGAAAACAAGAATACCATCAAAAACGGATGCTATTCCAACGGAAAGGGTTCTAATGGAACAAATAACAACAATCATAACATTAGAATACACAAGCGCGTTCACAGTGACGGCGGTCGAAAAGATCAATACAATAGAACAGAAAATAGTCAAAACTCTCCTAATCATAAACGTACTATCAGTGCTGGCAACAAAAACGAAATGAATTTGTTCAAAAAATATCACGTAGAACCATTATGTCCATATAAATGTAACAATATTGTATCCAATTTATATAGCTGGCAAAATGTCACAATGCGAACTGAAAAAGTTTACCGTCGAGTCTTGCGAGAACCATCAAAAACTCTCGGGGAAAATTTAGTAAGGTAAGCATAAAAAAGCAAAACGTTATTTAATAAACTGATACTTTAGTTTTACATTATAGCTTTCTCAAAACTGGAGTTTATCCCTTTCTGTTAGTCGTCTCTTTGACAAGAATCATCCTCTTATTATTGGATTATTTTGTTCCGAGAGATCACATAGACATATGCAGAGAGTATAAATCCCATGGAAACATCAATAGAAGTAAAAGTCTACGAAAATGATGTCAATTAAATTAAGTAACTACCGTCGTCGTATTAATCATTGAGATGTCAAACAACATTTTTTTTACATAATTATTTGTATGTACTTTGTGTAGAAAAAGCAAACAAATGTTAAGTTAACTAAATTTTTAAAAAATAAAAAATTTTTTATCTAAAAATTCTACTTTTGTTTCTTTAACAATTAAGGTACTTTATTAAAACTTTGATCTTTTCGATTAGTACTTTTTCCATATTTTAGTTTTAAATTACAAATTCATTAGTCTTTTTGTTATTGTGTTTGAGAAATTTCTTCAACATAAGTTGCTGGAAAAATGCCAATCCGTTTTCGTAATCCGCCCATCCACCATCCATCGTCTTGTTTTGCATAAACTTCTATGATATCGCCTTGAAACAATTCTAATTCATCGTACAATTTTGGTGTATAGCTGTATAGTGCTCGGCATTTACTGATAATCTCTGGAGGCTTTTCATCTATTGAGTGACTTTCATCATCGGACGAAAATTCATCTATTTAAGAGATTTAAAACATTAAATACTAAAAACTTTAAACATTTATGTGATTTAAGAATTTTACAGATTTTTGAAAATTTTATATTTTTAATATGTTCCTACTTAGGTTAATTCAAATTTACTATTTTTTACAGAAAATGATCACAAATTTTTCATGAAATATTTATTTAAGCTCTAAAAATATTTTTCTAAATCGATTTTTTTACAATTTTTAATTTTTAGAGGATGCTCGAGTATATGGCAATTAGGTTCAAAAATAATGGGAACAGAGAACGGATTTAGCTTGCTCCAATTAGAAAATCACGAACTTTAGTTTAACATTTTATTCAATACAAACAAAACAAAATTTATCTTTATAAAGAAAATACATACCAAAATCCGAATCAGGTTGATTTGAATTGCCATCAGCAACTCCTCTGTCAAATGTTGGACTTTCATCACATTTGTCCTCTTCAGTTTTTTCGCTAATTTCCTTAAAGTAAAAATAAACATAAATACGAAAAATTTTACAAGTAAATTTACAGTTCTTACTTTAGTCGGCTTGTTCATTGCATTAATTTTCTCAACAATTGTTTCATTTTCACACTCGATCACGATATTTTCCTGCATTGGAAGAGCTGCCTCTGTGCATGATTGATCAAAGTCTTCAAACGTCATACTTTGGTTTGAATTGTCATTTTCGTCATTTCTCAACCAAATCGGGACTTTAAGAATACTTTGTTGTAGACCATTTCGATCGCGAGTAATCTGTAAAAGAATACATATTAATTATATTTTAAAAATCCGATTTTCGTATATTACTTGAATGTGTTGTGCTAAAGGATGTGAACCACGTGGCCTATGATCAAGCTCCATTAATGCAGACTGAAGTTTGTAACGAGCACCCTCCAAGTATGTTAACATTGATCTTATCTGTAAGTATAAAATGTGTTTACATCTAACGAGATACACTTAATAAGTCTCAAGCAAAACTTACGTGGTATAATTTATCTGTGATATTTTGGTTGTCAGCATTGTTAACTGTTTGAGAAAATCCTTTCAAACCATTTCTAGACTTTCTTTCTCGCTCCAAGTCTTGTCGGATAAGTTGTAACAATTTAACGAGGGATTGCTTTCTTCGTTCACGATTCATCGCTAATGTGGTATGTTCCGAATAAAAATCTGGAAGTAATTGCTCACTTGGACCTTCTGCTGCTCTTCTTATATTCTTCAAAACCGTCAAGTCTTTCTGTACATTACAATTGATAATTTGCGGCTCAATTCTTCGAACAATTTTATCCATTAATGGATTCATATCACACGACAATTTATGATACAATTTGGCATACTCCTTCATATTTCCCAATCTCTGACTCTCAAGCGATTGCAACATTGATGAACCACGAAAAACGGCAATTTCCCAATCAACTCGAGCTCTTTCCGCCCTCACACAGAGTGTATAATATTCAACATCAGCTTTTTTAACAGCTTCCTCTGCCTTTCTGCGTTTGCTTTCTAATTTGACGCACTCTTTTTCCTTTGGTGTATCTTTATCATTAGGATTTTTGGTGCCTGTATGAGGCAATAAAGAGATCGATGGTGACTTTTGTATTCTTGCATCCAACATTGCATCTTGAAGTCTTTCATTTTCTCTCGCTGAGGCGTGAGAATTTTTCTTTCCTTTAGATTCAGCATTTCGCCAATCCACGAGTACACGAACTGCTTTATCGACATTTGTTTCAATCTTAATATGAAATAGATGAATATCTGATAATGATATTATTCATTTACTTATTTCAATAAACTCTACTTACAGCTTTCCGTGATTTATGTTGATTTTCTATTATTGTTTTAAGTGGCTTCACAATTTCGTCGCTTAATGAAACGGAAAATTGTCTATGAACTTCACTTCGACTCTCCATTTCAGTAGATACACTTCGCCAAGCATCCGCAATTGTACCCGGAATATCTCGACAAGCCTTATTTAGCTTTGATGCCATTTTTGATAATGACTTGGCATAATTTTGTTCGGCTTCAATGCGTTCTTGCAGTATAAAAGCCAAGTCTTTGCCAAAATCTCCTCCTTGTTTTACATAACGCCTTAATTCTTCAAAGCCATTTTGTCCCTGTTGGTATAAAAAAAAATGTGTTATATATTGAGATTACTTTTTTTTTATAAAATGTCAATGAATTGGATCAGTAAAAAATGGCAACTCTAACATTATGTATGTTTAATGAACAACGTTCCAACATAATCCATTTAACATTCGCGACAAATATCCAGCTTATCGCAATGGTAAATTCAATTCTTAAATATGCTCTTATGTACCATTTTTTTCTTTATATTTTATTTACTCAATAATATTTATCATGTTGCTATGAACAAATGGTTAAAAGAATGCCAATTATTCAGTGTATAGTTATATAATCATTTCTTGTCTAAACAACTTTAGCATACATAGAGAAATTTGATATTATTTACTTGAAAGACTAAAAAAGAATTAAAGGAAGCCTTAAAAGTGTTTCATGAGAAACAAGATAAGGCGATTAAATATATTTACAAAATAGGAAACTTTTGACATTTTTTGATTGAAAAATTATAGCTGTCATAAAAATTTTATTTAAATGTCACAATTTTTATGTAGAAAAAATAAAATTCATTTTTTTCAAAATTAATTTAATAATTTTTTAATGCTTAAAAATAACCCTGTCATTAAAATCCTGATGGCACAAAAAATTAAATTATTATTAAATAAAAAAGAGCTAACAAATGTAACAAACGTATTAATTTACCTCGAAACTATCATTATGTAAACTGGATTTATTTAAAGACGTTTTTCTTGAGGTAGGAAATGAGTGATCACATTGTCGTTCTTCTGATTCTCTTCCATTCGTAGATCTATTTGGTGAATCTTTATCCGTGCGAGCATCACTTGATGCCGGTAAAGAAGACAATTCATCATCTGCTGTGCAATTCGTTTCTACACTATCTGCCCGATTTACAGCTCCCGGGCGTTGCATCGCCGCATGTCGATGAACAACTTCCCGTATTTTTCCACGTTCTTCACTAATCCAATGTTTGACTCCCGTCCATTTCTTTGCTATTCTATCTTTCTTATCATTAAAATTAATAAAACGGTTAGTTTCTTTATTCCTTAACAACGTAATTCTCCTTTCACTCGGTTTCAAGTTTTCTCGATGTTCGACATATTCATAGTCAATTTCTTGATTGAATTCTTCAGATTCGTTAATTTGTCGTGTTATTTCGTTCAACTCTTCAATCGAAAGGAACATATTTTTGCGATTGAGACTTTGTAAGCTAGCAGATTTGAAATCGAAATCAGCATCGTTGTAAGAAGTTGTCGTTGTGCAACTATCATCTGTTTTATGAGTATTGTTTGAGCAATTTGATTGCAGACTCTCTTCATGACACAAATTTTGTTTTTTATTCGTACTGTTGATGACATTTACTTCTTGTGTATTCGTTTGACTAGATGGTAGCAATTCCAACGTTTGAATTGAATATGAAAGTTTTTCCGATAATGGAACAATTGGAGGTTCGCTGACGCCTGTTGAAGAATCACTTTGTTCTCCTTCGCCCATTTTGCTTGAGAGACATTTCTTCGGCATATCATACGTGTTTTCCTCAAAATCTTCAATGATTTCTAATGATGGTGCTTTTTTAAGAAATACTTTTAGTTCACTTCTGTGAAGATTTTGTGCAGATTTTGATTTGTACTTTTCGATTTTTGCGTTCTCTTCTTGATGCGTGAATGATGGTAATGGAGCAGTTTGGTTGAAAAACATATTGTATGAATTTGCGTCAAAAGATGAATTAGGCGAAGATGCATTATCCGGAAAAAACTGGAAATGAATATCTGAGAAACTTTGAAGCGAACAATTGGCATCAACGTAAACGTCATTTTCACTGTCGTCAGTTGTTGAAAGAGAAGACGGTGATTTTGCAGCTTCTCGTTTTAAGTCATCCAAGTCTGTTCTATCTATTTTAGAGATCAGTATTGGAGCTCCAATCTCAGGTCTTAAATCATCCGATTGATTTCCTCGCATATTATAACTGCCAGAAAATGCATCGCGATTTCCTTTTCGACCTGGAGATTTACGCAAAAATTTTGTACTTATGCCTGAATAACGTCTGCTTATCTTGTCGAGTAAATTATTACTTGAAGTACTCAAAGTTTTTGCTTTTGTATTGCTTGGTGTATCATTATTTTTCACACTGTAAAACTTTTTCATATTTATCATGTTTTTAATCTCTTCAATAACGTTATATTTTTATGATCTTTCTTAGTTTTCATTTAAGGCACACAATTTTCGTTCTTTAGTCTAAGGCACATTTTTTGTCGTATTCGGTATTCTTCTGATAAAATAAATGAACTAATAAATTTTTTGTGTGTAACTATTTGTATTAATACTCTTGTTTCTTCAAAACGCATCTCCGCAAGTCTTTACCTGCTAACCGCAAGCACTAAAATAACTTCAACCTGTTTCTTTAATATGTTTGGTACTTTTTCTATGTTTATGTATTTTTGTTGTTGTTTATCTACGTTACACACTACTGTTTGTTTTTATTTTTATAAATACACATACTTACAAAAGTGCATATTTGTACGTGCTCGTAAAAAAGCTATTAAAGTAGAGCCATGAATGTTGATCGTCATCTTTTTTGTCTCACTCTTTCGATTACAAAAATATTTCTCTCGTTATATATTTATCTAAACATCAACCACGACTAACTAAAACAACAACAAAAACATAGTTTTATGTTAATCTTATTTTTTTATCATCATAATCATGCGTTTCTTTATTAAAGAAGATGTAAAAAATGCACACTTCAGTAATTCGGTAACAATTTATTTGAATTCTCACTCAAAACCTAAACGAAGGTACACCCCTTTCTGATATCATCCTTTTGGTTTTATATTTTTTCTACTGTCAATAAATATACATACAGATAGATAAATCACAATAAAATGATTATGAAAGTAAGAAAAAGACTAACGCCCTTAAATTTTTTTTTTCTTTCGAACGATAATTACAAACTTTTCAAAAGATGAAACCCAAAAATATGTAAAAATTAAGAATATTTCAAGGTAGGTAATTGTAAAATATGGTAAATAAATAAATTATTTTAAAAACGAGATTTTTAACGGAATGTCATTTTTCCTGTCTTCTTGCTAAACACGTTTTCTATTTTGTTCTCCTCATATAATAGAAGAGTTTTGCGACATTAAAGTTAATAAGTAATGTAAAATATGTGAATTAAATCAGGAAGAAAGGTGAAACTGTTTATTTATCCGTTAAAAAGCATAACGGGCGATTGACCGTTAATAGCAATCGATTCGCAATTTGTAATTCTAATTGGTTAAGGAATGAAGAAAAATTCTTTCAAGTACATATCAGTAGCTCTCATCATCTACTTCTTATGTCTATTAATAGCATCTCCCTTTCATTTCTTTACAAGTTGTATTATTTAAGTCAATCACCTTTGAGAGGCGCATAATGAAGATGTTATTCGCGTACACAAAGACAAATCGAAAGAGAAAAAATTATTTAAAATTAGATTAGTAATATAAACACCAGTTGACTTTTAAGAAAATCATAAAACACTTTGAAAAGCCCTAATTTAAGTGTAAAAGTGCAATGCTCTGAGTCTACATATTAACTCATTTGTATTTTGGAAAGGTTTGACAGAAATTAGGTAAAGGCGTGATGTTTATCAGTTCATTTGTCAGTCAAATTATGTTGACTGACTGCATATTTATTTGTTATGATATCAATAAAAAATTGTTGATTCAACCTAAATTTCGTTAATTTTTTTTAAATGGTTGATGAATGTATATGCAACAATATAATATTGTAATGTGTAAAAAAATATAATATGAACGAAATTGTTTCACATTGAGAGGAAAAAAACTTTATTTTTCAAAATATTTAATTTAAATGGGAAATTATGATTTAATTCTCAAATATAAAAGTAATCTATAGTACAGTCTGGACAAAATTAAATGTATTTATTTATTTTGCAACTAAAAAATTTAATTTCAAAAGATCTAAAAATTAATTAACTTAATTTGTTAAGAAACAAAAAATTAAAATAACTTCCTTACTGTAAATAAAAAAAAATCAAACATTTTAAGGATTCACTTTAACCTTCTTCTTCATATTAAAATTTTAAACTTTTTGAAACTCATAATTTTTAGTTAGATATATATTCATATTTTTATTTTATCTTCGTATACTTTTTAAATTGGCATGCATCAATAATATGAAAACAAAAGAATAAAAAAAAAAATATAAATCACACATATATTTATTTTTTTCTCAGTTTTGGATGAGCTTTCCCTTACTTTCCATAAAAATTACAATAGGGCTCGATTTTCAATATATTTTTTTAAAGTTTACTGAAATATATATTTGTTTGAAATTTCGTTGTAACCATGGAATTAATGAATCCAATTCTCACCAAAGTAGAATTCATTACAAAAAAAACGATGAATTTGCGTATTCACAAGTTTTACTTCATATAACTTAAACAAACAAAATGCATAAAAATATGCCAAACAGAACGTTTTTCCCTTTTAGTATCACAGCTGGTGTTGGTTTACACAAAAATAGTCTTACATTTACATCACTTTTTCATTTCATTTACTGTTCTAAATAAAACACTAAATGCTTAAATAAAACATTTCTGTTCTATCCATCATTTCTTTCTATATATTTGCATGTGCATGATATTCTTGGGATATTCATGAGAAAATTTTATCAAATACGACTTTTGATGATAGCAATAAAAAAAATTAAGAAATCTCCCAAATTTATAGTTCATTATTCATTCTTATACTTATAGAACATTTTTCTCATTTCATGCATTTTGAATGAATACCTTGACATGAAAACTTTCTTAAGAAAATTCATGATCTCATTTTGAATTGCGTGGATATGTTAGTATATTTTTAAGTCTGAAATGAGGTAAAAATATAACTTTTATTTACAATTGTGTATAGCTGAAGATGTGCGGTGACAAATTATTTTAAAATACAAAATTGTCGAAAATGTAAATATTGTTGGAAATAGGGATTTTTGCTAACTATCTATCTATTTTCTTTGTGTTCTTAATTAATCATACACGCCATGATAATTGTCATGCTTTTTATTTCAATTTTACAGTTTTTTTTAACAAAAATTAAGTTGTATAGGTAATCCATTTTCAAATATTTTAAAGAAGATAAGAAGATGATATTTAAATTTCGTGAGTGAATATTTTGTATGAAAATATTTTTATCGTATTCCCATAAAGGTTTTTTTCATTTCCTATCATTTGAAAAGCTTCTCATGGAAATTACTCTATTCATTTACTGTTTAGTATTTTTCTTTTAACGCACAAACAACACGAGTTAGTTAATTATGCAATCAGTATTTAATTAAATCCCATTTATAGCGACACTAAAGGAGATACGTTTTGAAAAGTTAATTGATCATAATTGTCTCTTTTTGCTAGTTTAGCTTCACTTTTGAGACCTTTTCTGTTGTTTTATTTTTAATTTTTGTGTAGGTCGTAAAATTTATTACTATGTACTTTTTTATTTATTTATCATTATTTCAGTCGTTAATAGTTGAGTAGTTAATATTTTTCACATGATGAAAATTGATAATTTTCAGAAGTATAAATTTTGCAGTATATTGCACGTAAAAAACTAAGAAAAATAGTGAGAAAATGCACGCGACGCGTTGTGTATTATCGACTCGACTTCTCACAATCTACTAAATAACAGAGCAAAAGTATGTATGATAAATTCAAAACACTTCGTGTGGGGAAATGTTACTCTGCGTATTAATACAGACATACGAAAGAGAAAACGTTATTACAATATGCTTTTTATTGATATTTAATTCTTGTCGTTTCATCTTTGTGTTACAATTTTTGTTGGGAATGCAGTTAGGAGTAAAACGTTTCATTTTATATAATATTATTTTAAATATAGTAATAAAGTTAATGTGTTTTTAAAAAAATATTTTTTTGTATTGATGTTATTGTAAATATATTGATCACATGCAATGTTTTTCAAACAATAAAACTTTTACATTCAAGTTACAAGACTCTTGTACATTACAGTTGAATTCAATAGCATTATGCAAAATAATACGTTAAATAATATAATATTGTAAAAATAAAAGATTCAGAATATGATGTTTGAATTTGATTAGAATGAAAAGTTGATGTTATTCAGACTGATGTAAAACAAACATCTTTTTTAATGTTTTCAAATAATAACTAATTTAAAAAAATTTTCAAATCAAAATGCGTTCGTTGCTAAGCAACATACATAATTAATTTGCCCCAAAAACCTGTATTTACGACATTTGTTGTTAAACAATTATAAAAGGCTTTTGGAATGAACAATGGCACTTGCAATTAAGCTCAAAAATTTTGTACGTTAGATAATTTGTGAGTTGACCGATCAAAATGTCACAAATCAAGATGCTGGATAGTCAACTATTGCTTTGATGGAATATAAGTAGTCCTATTTTTAAGCAATTTCCTGATTATATATTTTTATTTTAGTACCCCAAATTCTCAAAGTATCATGAATCCACAAAATTAATTTGCCAAATAAAATTATTTTAAAAATTTTAAACAAATCCTCACGAGTTCTACAATTTCCAATGACTTTTAAAACTGAAAAAGTTTTAGCATTATTCTTTTTTACGCGAAATTAGAATCCTTTAAAGTTTTGTACAGACCAAATTCGCTGAAGCCGTTTACAAAATTCTTATCATTTGCTCTCGAAAATAAATCAAATCAACAAAAAAACTGTTACAATTAAGTGAGAAAGCAGTGTGTTGCAATGAAATAGCTTATAAATTAATAGGGGACAATGTCATTGAGACAGATAAAGAACGTACTGCTCATTACAAAGATATACAGTTTCACTCTTATGTGATAATTATTCTGTACGGTCAATACAGTAGGTGTAAAACGATAGTGAACTTTCCAAAAAATCGAAATCAAGGCGTAAAATTCAATTTTTTTTTTTGAAAATTTGAAAAAAAAAATTATCTCTTTGTCAAACTCCTTCCCATGAAACTTGCCCTGAACAATGTTTTAAAAAAAAAAATATATAATTTTTGAAAATTTGGAAAGAAAAAATTATCTCTTCGTGATACGCCTTCCCATGAAACTTGCCCTGAACAACGATTTTCATCAAAAAAAAAAAAAAAAAAAATCAAAATTTGGAAAAAAAATTTATCTGCTCGTCAAGCATCTTCCCATGAAACTTGTTCTGAGCAATTTGACTCAAGTAAAATTCTTAAATGTGCACGATTTTTACGTAGAATATGATCGTTAACAAAAATATAACTAAAAATAAAATATTTCTTCAAAATTTATAATATTCCTAGTTCTGACAGCATTTAGACTTTCATCATATATTTTTGCCTCTATTTGCTTAGTTTTGACATCCAAAACGAAAATACATACATGTCATCAAATTTCCTTGCTGGTTCAAAGTACTTTTATTTTATATTTAAATTGAGTTGCAGTTGAGTTGAGTTGAGTTGAGTTTATATTGATCTTTAAAATTTGTTTTTATACATCGATTATCGATTATTTTTAGATGATACATAGAACAACAAACGGAAGTATCAACCTAAATTTGGAATGTTTTTTCTACTATTTCAACATCATACAAATAAACAAGTGTAACTTTCAATACCGTCAATTTCATTTAAATATAATGGAAAAATTTATTAGTGTTAGAAAAACAACACGAACCTTGCCTCTTTGATACAAAAAAAGATTTGCGATTGTTTAGTTTTAAATTGGGTTTTGGCATATGTGCCTATTTTAGAAAAAATGGTACAACAACAACATACAATTGAAATTTACCTTGCGATTTTTACTTACATCTTCAGTTTGTTCGAATTGGAATTTTTAGGTATTCGTACTCTCTGTATAAAAATTCTACATCATTCAACAATAGATAAATTATGTAAGTACGTGAATGGTATTGCAACATTCAAATATTTGTGAAGATATGTATCATGCGTGAAATGAAGCATTAAAATTAGTTTTCATATATTTTGATAAATTTTTTCTCTCTTTATAATTTACTATAAACTAGTTGTGCATTAAAGAAAATTTGTACAAAATCATATTTACTTCGTGCTTATTTATTATAATATTATCAATATAAAAGCATAAAAAGTACTTGCGACAAGTGTTCAAAACCAGTTTACAATAGTATATAATTGCATTTAAAAACCACATAAACAACCTTCACTGACCTTCAGTATTAATTTTTATGCCACAAAGTAAAATTACTCTATATTAGCATCTTACATAAAGTGTTTTTGAAAATTGTTCTGAATCGTGTGTTGAAATTTTAACTTTGAAAAAGTACAAAATAAGTTATAGAGTAAAAGTATTTTGTCACCCTGCTTCTATTTGTATTATATTCAAAATGATAAATGTGACTTTACAAATATGCAATTATAAAAAAATATTATCTAACAACTGTGTATGTGACGTTTTGCATATACAAGCGATAAAGACCATTCAAAAGAGATGCTTTTAATTTTAAGCACACATCAGATTCACTTATTGAAAAAGTTTATATGAGAAGTGAATTGACTATATTGACTAAATTGATTATATATATATTTTTTTATATAGGTTTCAGTAGAATAATTACATTTGAAAAGAAAAAAAAAACAATATCAAGAAATATTTTTTTTTTCATATTTTTCTTTATTGTACATACACATAAAGTTAGGAACGTAATAAGATATAACTTTCTCACACATCATCAACAACTTTTTTTCAACCATATAGCAGAAAATGGCCTTTCACGTGAGTTATTTTTTTATAAATGAGTAACGTAAGTCTGATGTAGTGAAATGAAGAAATGAAAAATTTATTAATTTCCACTTCGGATAATGATGACGATTTCAATTTATTTTGTAAGTTTGTGGTAACTTGTCTGATTTCCTTGTAATTTTTTATTGATTCATGATCTTTCTTGCATTTTTTGTTATTCGATTAATGCTTATCATAACGTAAAAATAATGTTATGGTATAAAAATAAGGAAATCAAATAAAATTTCGCCACATTGATATGTAAGTTTATAGCTATAATTTTTTAATTTTTGTAACTTTTGAACGTAAGGTAAATAAAATACCTTTTTTTGCAAATTAAATTTAATAGAAATCAATTTCTTTAATAGATGACAAGAATTTTTAATGTAGTTATTTCTGAAATATTGATAAGTTTGACTATTGTTCGTGATAACTAAATAATCAATCATCATGTTATACGTTGAAAGTTTATGAAAATGATACAACAATCACCGAAATATCACATAACTGTATCAAAACAATACCATTAGTCAACCCTTTTAATTAACCGTACTAAAAACTACAAGCAAAAAAAGTTTTTTTTTAAATCGTTTAACAAAGAGTAGACCGATGTAAAATTTAAAAAGTGCCATTTTATTTAACGAAAAACAAATTCGACCTCAATCGTACTTTTTATATGAAGTTATGATCCAATTCAATGTTTAATCTTTAAAGAGTGAGGTAAATGTTGTTAATATATGCAGAAAATAAACAGATATTAGAAACTACTTTATGTTGTTAAGAGAGATAGGTACATACATAATTTGAAATAACTTACCCAAGAATTGTCTTTAAAATGGAGCGACATCATCGCTACTTTATTCATAGTTGTTAACTTTGATTTTTTAATGATATGTAGAACGACAAACAGTTTTCTTTTACTAATTGATGTAAATCGATTGTATATTAGTTTCGTAATTTCGCATTGAACTTTATCTCGAAAACAAATATAAATTTCAGTCAATTGGCTTTTGACTTGTGAATCAAAAATTTTATTGCTGTTTTTCTATTTTTTTTTTTACTTTTAAATATATATTAGCAAAAATCAAAATTTAGTCAATATTTTGATTATATATTGAATTTTACTATTTACACTAAATCAGAGATATTCATTGTATTTTTCTTTTTGAATAGAAACATGTTTCAATTTCCACAAAACACCTGTTTCATTCAATTTAATGTGTTTGAATGATCAATATAACATATTTTAGTTAAACACCTACTACTAAATTTATCGTGTTTCATGAAACGTTCATTGATGTACTCTTTTATTTTGCACTAATTTTTTTTTGCTTTGTACCAACTACCTGTAGGTTTTTTTTTGTTTGAGAATTCATTGATCACGATAGTAAAAGTAAAACGAAAAAGGCAAGTTTGCATATTTTTTAACATTTTAATTTTTTAAAAGAGCATATATTTTTCATGATAACACGCTTCATGTACTTTAAGTTATATAACATTTCGTAAACAATAAACAAATAATGTAAAAAAAAACAAGTATAAAAAATTTGCGACTTTATGGATAGCGCTTTCAATCGAAACTGGAAGCAAGTTTGAAAAGTTTGTAGTTGGATCTCCCAACGCACACGCAGCCAGCTTCACGGCAGTAACTACACATATTGTATACTCCCTACTTATTTTTATGTTTGTAGTGATTTGCTTTTATTTTTTGTATTACTACGATATTATCTGTCTCTACTCAATGTTATAACTCGTTCATAGAATAGTGTGTGTTTGTTGCCTCATTAAATGAATTAACAGACGAGACACGTATAAAATGGAATTGAGAGTAAGCTCGTTAACGAATACACAATGAAGTACGTCATATATTTTTGACGGTTGATTTACCGGTTGTTGTGGTTTTTGTGAAAATAATTGATGGTAGTGTGTGTAAATGAAGGCATGTTCGACTTTGTATTAAATTTGCAGATGTTTATTGGAAATACAGATTTTCTTTCACACTATCTTTTATTTTGATCAAATATTCAATGCTATCAATTTGATTTCACAGTATTGTCTATTTACCTAATGTCTATGCAGCTACTAATTTATTGAAATACCGTTTGAAGCAAAGGTCTCTTCCTGTACTCAATGGGTTTATAAGCATGTTGATAAACACTTGCAAGACGCCAATGCTCTGGATACCCTCCTTGTCCAGCGCCTCCCTTGAAACAAGCAAACGGGGGATTCAACGTGCTAATTGAGTAATTCTTCTTTGCAAAAGGATTTCGTGGTTTCGGAATTTTCAACGCTGTTTTTATGCATGGAATACTACTAGAGTTGGAAACCATATCGATACCGCTGTCGAAACTCGTACAAGTACCCGATGAATTGCTTTTTGGAATTCCTGCTTTAAACGCTGTTTTGTATTCCTCCCGTTTAAGTTCTTTCAAATATGGGATATTGTTATCTTGCTGACACATTCGCTGTGTTTTATTCATTTCCTTAAAGTCTGCCAATGACTTTGAATGTTCTGTTTGCTGTTTCAATTGTTGCATTTGTGTGTCGGCATCTACATTTAAGGGCTCTGTTGAACGGTAACGACGACGATTATGGTACAAATGATGTCCCTTTTCGTGTTTAGGGCAGAACAAACGTGGAGGCTCTTCTTCTTTCTTATTGCAATGATGACGTTGATGATATTGATATACAGTCTCATTGTCTTTTGATGAACAAGAAGCACTTACTTGTACGAGCTCAGATAAATTGGATGTACTTTTGCATCGACGCTCTTGTAAACTATTTACAGGAAGAAAGTTCATCTCTTTTATGCATTTTTGAGAAGAAGAAGTTTTTGGTCGAACTTCAATGTCTTGCAATCCATAAGTTTTTTGTAGCAACTGCGACTCTTGTCTCATCTTTTGGCTTGATGATGTTCTTGGTCGATTATTTTTCATTTTTATATCTTGCAATCCATAACTCTTGTTTTTAACATTACTACTATGAGAACAGTCACATTTTTTGTTCTTATCATACTTTTTTCGATGTTCTTTATATTGACGTACAATATCTCGATCAAAGAAATCGATTTCTCCCAATGTGTTGTTGAATACGCCTTCTGAGCGCCCTACTTCTCCTTCTTCGCCTTGAGCAGGCTTTACAAGAGTGAAAACAGCGGGCGCAGCTGAACCATTGCTTCCATCAATATGTTTTGGTTTCTTTGGTTCATCACGTGGATCTGAAAATGATGAAAAATTTATTACAGAACTTCAAGTATTCTTTAAAAATGTGACATAAAAGAAAAAATAATTAATTTAAGCAAAGCCTTGTTTAAGAACTACACTTAGAAATTAAGTTTAAAACAGATTCCGTTTAAAAAATTAAACAAATAAAATAACAATGAAAACTAACCTTTTGGACGATAATCCCATCCAATTGCCAAATCCATAGATCCTAACTTTTCTTTTGTGAGAAATGATGAAAGAGGTCGATTATAGTTTTTGTCTAAAATAGGAGGAACAACGCCACAAGTTTTTGGTCGATAAACTCTCAATTTAGTGCATTGAGTGGGTCCTGCTTTGTAATTTTTGCATGCAACGCCTTTAGAAATAATTACATATCATATTTGTATGTACCTACATATATTTCAAGACATATAGAAAAAATGTATATACCTGTAGCCATGGGATTCACGTGTAATGCTAGACCTGGATATTGTTGTCCTTTAGAGAGAAGTTTTCTATAAGCTATGAATATAAAACATGAATTAGCAAAAAAACATGTTTCGAAATTCAACATACCAATATCCATTACAGCATCTGGCAAAGGTTCGTGCTCCAAATTTTCTTGAGCCATCTTTCGCGCTGTTAAAAAATTACAATATGCTGGGACAATTGGCTCGGGAACATTTCGTTCGGTTGGCTTCTCTGCTACGGGTCTTTCAATTCTCATCCTTGATTCGTGTTTATCTTCTTCTTCTTTTCCAATTTCTGTCTCAAAAGGTGCACTTGTTTGTAATGCTTCTAAATTATCTGGCACGCCCGTTCCTAAAATATGCGAAGCATCTTGATTCTCGTAGTTTTTCTTTTCTTGCAAAAGCGCTATATCATCTATACAATTGTGTTTCTCTGTATACAGTTGATTTAATTCAAAGTTAGGAATTTTTCCGAGAGCTTTTTGTTGTTTCTCACGTACAAGTAATTGACGAGTTGAATGTTGTTCAGCGGGTTTTGTGATATCGCCGGGTAAATAGTCCAATGGCTATTAAATATTGATTCTTTAAATCTAAATATATACATATTTTTTTTTTTGACTAAAACAAGTAGTATCAAAATGACATTTGTATATTTACAACCTATAAATTTTTTTTATTTGGATTTTAAAATTTTCTAAATAGATATATACATAAGACATTCACAACTACATTCTATAAATGTTCTACAGCTTGAGGTTCTAAACAAGCTTGAGGATGTTGAGTGTCATCTATTATGACATCTGTTTGGAGACATGAATCCAATGCTTCGGGTGTAGATATAGGATGCGTGTATGTGATTATTTCCTTGTTCAAATTAAAAAAAAAAAATAATTATAAATTAAGCAACAAAAATATAAAGCCTTTAGAGTTAAAAAAAATCATTTTACTTTCAAGAAAAAGTATGAATATAATCGTATTATATAATATACTTAATTAATATAAACCTAATATTTTTATTTAAATAAAAATGTATAAAGCATTAATATATGTTGTATGTATATTCACAGATAGAATATGGATTAAAATAGCATACTTGACTTGGTTGTCCGTTGTTCTGAATAATTGAATGTTGAGTTCCTTGAATACAAAAATCTGGATTTGCATCAGAGACACATGGTTTATTTTTGGTACACTTTGACTTGAATAAGAAAGAAGGATTTGTGAACCGAGCGGTTTAAAATAATCAAAAAAACTTACAGGTCTTTTCCATCGAGAGCCTCCTCGCTGGGGCGAACTTAATTGATTAGCTACTTCCCTTGTTATTTTATCAGGTAATTGCCATGTATTCCGATACTCTCCCCAAGGACTTGTATTTGGTCTATTAATGATGAAAATGTTCAAAAGCATTTCTTTTTTGTAGACTCTCAAATTCGATAAAACTTACCTTGGTACTGTAGGAAGTAAATGTCCACGATCGTTTGCGATTACAGTTGTACAACCTTTTCTTGATTCGGGGCGATTTGGATATGCTTTAGGAACTTCCCAATTTCCTAAACGATGAGGGCGATATTCGCTATCAAACTGAAATTCGAAATTCAAAGATAAGTTTAATTGAATTAATTCCTCATTCATTTCTTATATACAACAAAAATTAACTTAAATATCCCTTGACACTAATCATTCATCATTACTTTTACAATATAATTGATACATCATCACTTTCCAAATTGAAACGTTTTTATCTCGGCATATCAAATTACACTTCACACCAATGACAATCAACAAAACACTCGGCAGATAAAAGATATTGTTTAATTGGTGTGAAAATTAGAATTGACTCGGCTACAGGGAATTGGTGAAAAACAGATTAAAATGTCGTTCGAAGAGAAGATGGAAATGTATTTAAATTATTTTAATACATATAGCACGTGCGTGTGGTAAACGTGCATGAATTTTTATTGCAAATAGGGGTGCAAATAAATGATAGATTACAGTGAGGAGTGACTTTACACGAAAACTGAAAAGATTGATTCATTTCTTATTATTTTAAGAGGGGTCGATGTTTAAAATTAATTCCATGTAAATATTACTTTGAACAAGCAAATAACAATTACAATAAAAGAACTACAAAGTATCAAAGGATTGAACTGTATAATTTGCGGTTCATGGGAAACGCCTGTTTTCAAATGAGTTTTATCAAATCAATGTTTTGCTTTTTTATTTATATAAATCTTTATGAAGATTTAAACAATAGAGAACCTTCAAGATTCGAAATAAAAAAGATACTTGGTATTGCGTCGCTTCATATTACAAAATAATTATTTTAAATTTAAACCCTTTTTATCTTGCATAGTCAAAATTTTGCTTTTCATCTTCAGATAAGTTTATCTCAGTGACACTTCCTTTTCTCGTTGTGTACACTAAAAAATTATATTTCTATCAACATAAAAAGCACGTGTAATCTTGAAATTATAAATCATTAGGATTATCCATTAAATTAGATTATCAATTAGCAAACTCGAAATCATTTTTCGTCTCTTTCATACATATATAAATTGCATATGTGCAAGCCGTGTTTCGTTTATCTATTAATGCCTAATAAAACAAAAAAAAAAGACACTGAATCGTTCAATGTACCTCAAGTTGCATACTCAAGAGTTCTTCAATGTCACAACTAAATGTTTAATAGTAAAGGTATAGCAAAATTTATCTTCGAAATTCAGTGTGCTTTCAAAGCTTGAACAGTTAACTTCAACACATAATTCGATATGATTTTCGCATAGAAAATTCCGGTTCAGTAATTATTAATAGATATTCATACATATTAAAATGACGAAAAAAATAACAAGTGCAAAAACACAATACATTGGAACTTTTTGTGGTATGTAAATGATCATCTCATATTATGAAAGAAAAAAACAAAAATGTTGTTTCCTGATTTAGCAACTTTAGTTGTAATGGGATATGGCGCTACTTGCGGATGGCCTTCACCGACTTTTCCGCTTTTAGAATCCGAAGAACGAACTCCATTTGCTGATGGTGCACTGAACATCGATCAAATATCATGGATTGGTTCGCTTATTTGTCCGGGCGGATTATTGGGAACACTTTTGGGCGGTTGGATGTGCGATAAATTTGGGAGAAAATTTTCTACATGTGTCGTTGCACTTCCACAAATTGTAAGAAGAAAAACTTGATTTTTTAGTACTATGTATTAATAAAAACTTAATTTTGTTTTTTTTTTAACTCATAGGCAAGTTGGGTCTTTATTATATTTGCTGATGGCGTTGTTCATTTGTACATTTCGCGCTTTCTTGGAGGTCTTGCAGGAGGAATTGCTTTTGTCGCTGTACCGATTTTCATTGCGGAAATTGCTGAAACTGAAATTCGAGGTTTTCTTGGGTCAATGCTTGTTTTCGCCGCAAATTTCGGAATATTTTTTGCATACATCGCAGGAGCTTTTTTAGACTTTTACAGCGTACCCTTGGTTTTTCTTGTTTTGCCAATTGCCCTTTTAGCGGGTTTTATATATTTACCTGAGACACCATCTTATCTTGCTACTCATGGAAGATATATGGTAAAACTCACACTTTTAACATCGTATTATAATAAATTGTTAAAAATTTGTTTTAGGATGCTGAAGAATCTCTTCGATTTTACAGATGTTTGCCAAGAGGAAACAATGAGTGCGAGTCTTTCACTAAAGAACTTGCTGCTCTAAAAAACTGTGATGTACAAAGTGCGAACAACAAGATATTAAAGGAAAAAATACAGATCACTGATTTTGGTAATGAACAAATAGTAAAACTTTTCAAAACTCATGCTTATTCTTAACCTTTATATAGCATCGCGTCATGCAAAACGAGCAGTTTTAATTGGAGTTGTATTAGTTGTCCTAAATCAATTTTGTGGCTGTTTCGCTATGTTAAATTACACTGCGTCAATATTCGAAAAAGCTGGATCGACGTTATCGCCAAATATATCAGCAATTATTGTTGGATTCATACAAATAGTTGGAAGTTTCTTTTCGACAATTTTAGTTGATCGTGCAGGACGTAAAGTTAGTTTAATTGAAATAATAGCTTCTTTGAGTTTTTACAAAGTAATTTATCTTTTTAGTTTTGCATCGCTATTTCCGCCGGAGGAACTTGTATTGGTTTAGCCATTCTCGGAACTTACACATATTTGGATATGATTGGGATTGACACCTCTAAGTTTTTGTGGATTCCACTTGTTTCCTTTTCATTTGTAATTTTTATTGCATCTTGGGGAGTTCTTACACTTCCGTTTTTAGTATTATCGGAAATTATGCCCGAAAAGGTATGAAGTCTAAAAAAGTCCTTAATTTTAATCTTTAATTTTTTCTTGTTTAGATCAAAGCTTTTACAACTACCCTTTGTATGTCAATTCTATGGATATGCGCTTTTATCGCTATTAAATCACTGCCAACATTAATTCAATATCTCGAAATGTATGGTACGATGTTTCTATTCTCAACTTTTAGTTTGATCGGTACTATTTTGGTACTTTTATTACAACCGGAAACAAAAGGAAAAACTTTTTCTGAAATCAGTAAAATTCTTGGAAAATGATGACATTTGTTTTGTTTTATCCAAATTGAATAAAATTATTACGTTTACCTATTATAATTTATAAGTTTTATATGGTTATGTTAAATATGTTTAAAGTAGGATTAAAGACTGTTTAAAGAATATATGCATGTCGTGATTTAAATCAGTAGAATGTTATAAAAAATGATTAACGATGTTAGAGGAATTAGTCAATAATTCCTAAACAAATAATTGAAATATGTCATGCTTTTATTTTGACTCGTAACTTTTTTATAAATGTTATAGGGGATGATGAACCAGCAAATTGTTTGTTTTTACAAACTAAATCTCATGGCTTAAGTAGATTCAAAATGAAAAACTGTTTTGTATTTCTCCTAAACAAGTGTTTCTCTGTAAAATAATTGTCCTTTACAAACTCTACTTAAAATTCAGTAATAAATTGTAACACTTGTTATCTGTTAAAACGCATCCCTTATTAAAGTTTCTCGTGCATAGAAACACATTTAATGGTTCATCGATTCATTTTTTTTTAAATAAAACATATCTCACCCCTACTATTTTCGTGAATGATATGGACAACAATAGAGATACACACTTATTTAACTTTAACACATTTTTTTATTGTGTTGTATTTATCACTAAGGACTCTTTATTGATTATCTGCTGTTCTATGTTACTCGTATATGCTACACATGATGTATATTTTGATATGAAATTTATTATTCTAACATATGTACACGGATTTTCATATAAATTATTCGTTGGTAATTTTTTGTTTTTTTTTTTTTTTTTTTTTTTTTTTTTTTTTTTTTTGTAGAAAAAATGTCACCTTTTCATACTGAGCTTCTGCAATAAAATTTTCATTAATCTAAATTTTTAATCAATCACTTATTTCATTATAAAAAAAGGTCTTTGCTTTTCTTCACGAAATATAAACTGAACTGAACTCTATTGAATTTGCCGTAACACTAATCCATTATCGTTTTTGTGTAAGAGTATGTAGCTTACGGAATCAAAGTTTAGTTTGTTTTTACAAACATACTTTTATATTCTATTTTTATGACTCTCTATGCCCAATTTCATAGCAACAACAATTTTCCGCACACACAACGTAAGCACATACATACATATACTAAAAATAACAGCACACATTTTTTGGTTTTCGAATAATTTTATTTCATTGCTAAATTTTGCCTGAATTGCTCTGTGCAAAAGACTAAAAATGCAAATGGTTGTTTGACGAGATTTAAATCAGACAAACGTATTCGGTATAATTCTCCATTTAATATTTATCGTGATATTTTTCAAATTTTCATTATTTTAGCTTGTAATAATAAAAAATACATCAGAGTACAAGGAGCAAAATAGTACGAAGGACATTTTTTTATATTCTCTTTCAATTAATAATTATCATTTGTTTTGTATATTTTAATACTTTTGTTAATATATTTTGAAAACAAAATAGAGCGAAAAAAATATGTATTAATAAGAATATTATGGATATGAATTGATACTTACTTGATTGGCTGAAAAATGTGACGACATTATGCAATTTATTTTTTCATTAACGTTAATTTGTTTTTTTTTTACTTCAATTTCAAACAAATGCACTGCAATGATACGATTTATTTAGTTTTATTTAAAACTTAATTCGAAAATATGATGATAATTTCATCGATCACTCTGTTAACTTAAAAAGTTCATATGCTCATGTTTTCTTTAATTAAAAAAATAAAAAAAATTAATACTATCCAAACTTCGATTTTGAAGTTCAAAGCATTTCGCTCGTTTATTTCAAACCAACATCTATTTTTATCAACGTTAATATTAAAACTGCTGTACAATAGCTATGTATTGCCAGGAAGAACTAAATAGAATATAAATTGCTTGTTGTTTACAAGGAAACATATGCTTCTGGATAACAAGGTTTGTAGAATTAGAGTTTGTAACCATTCAGTTCTATTTTATCAAGTTTTTATTACCATATGAACAAAACAAACTACATTTTTTTTTGTTAAATATGAACACAATGTGCATTTTCAAAACTCATGGAATTTAAAAAACCGGGGAAAACTTGTTGTATCGATAAGGAAATCGTTGCGTACCTTTTAATAAACTTCAAAAAAAAAAACAGTAACAAAATTTTATTTCATTAGAGTTTCACGAGACTTTTCTACATTTATTTCTTTTCGTGCTGTTATTTTTATCATTGATTATTATTGTTTTGTTTGTATTTTATTATTAATAATATAGATGCAAAGGGTGCAATGTTTGCTATGGAGACAGACAAATATACAAGGACAACTGTTGTATATTGCTTTAAACAATTCTTATATCTTTTAAGTTATTTTTTTAACTGTAGCATTTTGGATAATTTTTAAAAGCTCACATATTATTTAGCATACTGAATATTTTCACTATTCTACTCTATTTACAAATGTTTGGCACGTTTCTTCATTTACTGTCAGAAAACAGAAACGGGATTGGGTTTATCCAATAACAATTTTTCTTATAATTATTATGTCTCAGGATTTAAGATTTAATGTAACTATAAGTATTATTTTTATTGTTTTATTAAAATAAATAAAAAAAATATTAAAATAATAAAAAGAGCAAAACGAAATACCGAAATAATCCGCCATTTAATTATGTGTGTATACAAAGATGTGGTCCTTTTTACTATACATGAGCGTAACTATCTGATACTTTTTCCCGTGTATGAAAACATATTTTGTATGTCGAATATATAGGGGAAGATGGAAAACTGGGTTGGACTCTTACGTTCAAAAGGATGCTGCATACTTGTATTTTCATCAGTCATATTTTAGATTTTGTAATGAAGAGTACACTTAAGAAATTAAAGATATAAAATTAAAAAAAAAACAGGAAATTTAAATATAAATCGTTTTAACAAAAATTGAAATACGAAACAGATTTATGTATAAAAGTATGTTCATACAGAATTTTTAAAGGAATATAAAAATAAGATTTCTAAAAATAATTAAGTTGAAAAGATAAATATGAAATATGAAAACTAAAAAAATATTTAAAGTAGGATATGTAAAGTATATTACTACTTTAAATATTAATTATCAAAAAATAATTAGCTATGTATAAATAAAAAATAAAAGCTAATTATATTTAGGTTTTCCCTTATTTATTCAATACGTTTATTATCGAAAATGTAATGTAACAAATGTGCTTTTGATTCATTTTGTTTAACCAAACATTAATAATAAGCCGAATAATTCTGCAAAAGTGTCTATACGTTAATTTAATTTATCGTTCCCTTGAGGCTGCTTCCAATTGATCGAATTTTCGATGACGTTAATAAGGTTAATAAAAATAACATTAAACTGAAATACTTCAACATATTATTTGTACAAACAAAACAAAATCAAGTTTCTCACCCCTTTTTCATGTTTTTCCCTCATATTTATTCGAATTTATTTTTTTTTTGCAGAAAAATGGTATATGACATCGAAAGAATTCATATTACCCCACAATCTGTTACGCTTGGTCATGAATCGTATGGTCGTTTATCTTGCGAGACAGCAACTGCGCCATTGGCTCCTATTTTGCCAATTCCCGCTCCAAAGCCTCGACGTCGAAGCACACCAGCTACCGGAAATTTACAACCCTCTGATTTGGTAGGATTGTCAAGAGAGGAACGACGTCGACGACGAAGAGCAACACAAAAGTATCGAACAGCACACGCTACTCGAGAACGTGTTAGAGTAGAAGCTTTTAACGTCGCTTTTGCAGAGCTGAGAAAACTTCTTCCAACATTGCCTCCCGATAAAAAACTAAGTAAAATTGAAATCTTGAAGTTAGCGATTTGTTACATAGCATATTTGAATCATGTGTTGGAAGCATAAGACGTTATCTGTGATAATGAATAAATAAATAAAATAGTTTTATTTAATTTTATTTTTTGTAAATATTTCAACTATCAAATCAATACATATGAAAAACATTAGGCATCTCTAAACTCATTTTGAGCTTTTTTATCTCAAAATAAAAATTTAAAAAAAAAACGAATAAAATGGCATTTTATCAATATTTTTGTTGATTTGCATGCATGGAAATTTATTTCGAAACATATCATGTAAAATATTTCCAAAAATTAGAAAAAAATTGTCAAATCACTTTTGAAGTACATACATATATAAATTTTCAGTCACTTCGAAAAAAGAACTTTAGAGAAGAAAAATTCAAAATTTTATATTTTAAATTTTTTTTTTGTATTTGTTATTCCATAAAATAATTTTTTTTATCTCATTGAATTTTCGATTTTTCAAAGAAAAAAAAATTTGCAAAAATTTGGAGCGACCTAATTAAGTAAAATAAAAAATTAAAGAAGCCTCATATGGACAAACGTGTTTTATGTATATTTTTCATCCCAAAGCGATACTTGACACCTGAGACAAACACACTTGGCGCAGAATCCCCCTAAAAATGGATAACAAAAATTGCATAGAAAAGGGGCGTTATATTTATTCAATCATCGGGATAGTACACATGTTTATCGTATTTAAGTCCATCATTGATAGAGACATGATTGAGCAAGTTGAATTTCTCTTTTAAATTTCCATACTTTTTAAAAAAGTAATTGTTACATTGTGACTCCCATGTTTTGATCAGCGATTGTAACCACATTTTTTCATTAAACTGCGTTCCTTGATGGTACTTGGTTGTGTAACGTTTATTCATTAAGATTCTTGTTCGAAAGTTATTTATCGAATTCTTGACAGTACTTTGATTGGTATGCTTCAAGTCAGGAAAGACAAAAAAATTGACATTTTCAGTAGTATTTTTTTCGTCGGGCTTTGAAGAATCCATTAAAAAATAGTTGATTTTGGAACATTGGAAAATTGTCTTATACATAGATTTCATATCTCTCATGTGTTTCGCCGCTAATCTTTCGTTTTGTGCTTTATTCTCAACAAGCATTATTTGTGCTAAATTTTCTTCATCTGTGCCATTCAGAGGGTTTCGTGTCCTCATCATTTCGGCGGCAAGAATAATTCGAGCAATACTCGAATTTACGTATTTTTCTTGTACAATCACGATAATATTACAAACAGTCAGTAAGAAGCTTAATGTTTTCAAGTCATCTAACTCGCTTGAAATGAAATCTTTATATGAAATATTCGACAGAATCGGAGCACAATCCAACACAATGACACGTTCTTTGGAAATATATATGTCGATGCCTTTGGTTATTGGCCCAATATGCGTTAAACATTGCCGAGAACGTGTTTTGAAAATTTTTTCATTAACTTCAGGATCTGCATTTAAAAGCAAATTCGCAAGCGTTGACTTTCCTGAATTTTGAGGTCCAACAAATGCAACAACAAGAAAATCATTACTTTGCTCTTGAATGAATCGTGCCATCGACTCTATATTAAAAACAAAATCCGATCCGAGAAGCTTTATAGATTCTTTCATTTGAGGAAATTCTTGGATATTAGGCTTGTCTGACTCGATTCAGTAGTTTTTGCTGATTCTGTTTCTGCTGTTTGTTGAGATGTTTCTTCTCTTGTCAAGTCTTTCGGTTTCAAAAGCAACTTTGGTTGAGTGCTTAATGTATTAGAAGCAGCATTTGACGAATCTTTTTTAGCAAGGATGATTTTTTTGCCCTCATCCTGATTTTTCTTCTCCTTATTGCGTTGGCGATCTCTGCGATATCGTCTCTCTTCAGGCATTTTTCAACAAATTTTCCTATTTTTTTTGATTTGACTTTATTTTCTTTTTATTTTGACAGTTAATTCATTCATCCAGTGCACAATTTGAAACTTTTAACCTTTATTCTGTACATATTTACATTTAGTAAATAAGTACCTACATTTATTTATTTATTAAATGTTTATCATAAACTGAAATTGAAAATATTTGAGGAACAAAAACAAAAGATGCCTCTTATAATCATATGTGGCCTTCCAAGTAGCGGAAAATCAACTCGAGCAAAAGAGCTAAAGGAATACTTTGAAGGAATTAACAAAAAGGTTCACATTGTTTCGGAAAATTATATTGTTCCAAAGACATGCCATCAAAAGAATGATTATTTCGCGTGCTCACAAAAGGAAAAAATGGGTCGTGCGGATCTGAAATCTGAAGCGCTGCGACTTTTAACACCCACAAATATCGTTATTCTTGATGCCGGAAATTACATTAAAGGATATCGGTATGAGTTGTATTGTGCGAGCAAGGAAACACGAAATAACAAATGTACCTTATTCTGCGGAATCACAAAGGAACAGGCATGGCAATTCAATGAAAAGAGAAAAGTAACTACACAAGATTTGACTGTTGACGTTGAAAAACTTGATAACTCACATGTAGCGTACACGAGAGAGATTTTCGATTTAGTTTGTCAACGTTTCGAAGAACCCCAATCAAATAATAGATGGGATTCTCCTCTTTTTGTTTGTTTTCCGGAAGATAAGTTGGATTTTCATGGAATCAATGAAGCAGTGTTCGAAAATAAGCCCCCAAAACCGAATCAATCAACTCAAAGTGTAAGTTCTCGTTTCATCATATTTATTTTATTAAATATCTATTGTTAGCATAATTTTTGATACCTCTAAATTAATATCTTATCAAATTGATTTCACAAGATTTGAAAATTTTTGTAGGATGAAAGAAATATGTATATAGTCATGGCTTAAGGCATTTGAGAATAACTTTTTTGTTACATTAAAAAAAATACTTTATTTTAGGCGCCTCTCAGTGCGACGAATTATATGTTTGAACTGGATCAGATGACACAGAATATCGTCTCCCAAATAACTTCTGCACGAAAAGTTGGATGTTGCGGTCCGATTTCGATAAATGGAAATCTGAAAGTTGAAATTCGTTCAGATATAACAGTGAGTGAGCTGAATCGTTGTCGAAGACAATATTTGAACTTCATAAAACAACAAAGCGGAACAGTAATGGCTCAATTAGATCAGGCTCCTTGTCTATTTGTGCAATTTCTGAATACGAATTGTAGTTAATTTTTAAAAAAATGTGTTACCTTGTTATTTTGTGTGTCCATTCATTTGTTTATTGCTGTTACCATTGCATTCAGATTTTTGAGCTGATTTGCGACAAGTAAAGAAAACACTCTCATATTCGCTTTTGTGCATCGACTTTGGATTTTGACTGTATAGTGTGCGAACTCCAGTTGCACATTTCTATAAAAAAAATAAAAATTAGGTAAGTATGAAGCAGACAATAACAATCAAAATTACCTCAATTACAAATCCAACTTGCTTCATAATATGACAAATATCTTCAAAAGTGGGTTCAATACTATGTTCTCCCATTACATCACTGTAATGATATAATAAAGGTCCTAAATTGACCCAAACGCCATTTGGTTTAAGTATACTGTTGATAAAGCAAACATTTTTTTGTATAATATATGTAAATTTAAAAATAATTTGTTAGACAAATCTTACTTGTAAATAGTCTCAATAAAATCGACAATGTTATTTGCGCAGTCAATAAAGAAGCAAGTAGCGACACAGTCCCAATAGTCTGCTTCCTTATAGATTTCTAAAAAGTCTCCTGCAACCATATTCATTGTTCCTTTCTTTGGCGGGCGTTGTGTTGGACTGACATCTGGAAATGTGATTGCTCGTGTTTGATCGCCTCGATTCAAATTATTCACATATTGATGCACATAAGGATATAATTTGTATTCGTTTTCAATTAAACATCTATTTAAAATAAAGTTGGATGCAATCAGCATAAAAAGCGAAAATTCATTGCCTTCACAAAAGTATCCAATATATGAAAGCTCATACATGAGGCGCCCAAGACCGGCGCCGGGAACGAGAATTCGTACATTTTCGACATCTGTGTCATTCGGTGGGAAAAGTCTTGTAACTTCATCGATTATAGGTTGGTAACATTGTTGTCGTTCCATTTCGCCATCTGCACTCCAATCTCTTGCAATTTGTTTTAGTGTGACTTGAACACGTTCAATTTCGTTCTGACCTACCTTTACTCCGAACTCGCCGTTGTTATCACGATATGTTGATTCATTGTCATTCAGGAACAATTGGTCAATGGTCTTTACCATCACATTAATTACTTGGTAGTTTGTTAAAATTGCATCACGTATTTTGTGCAAGCTCTCTCTGTATTTCGAAAGCAAATATTGGTGATTCTTACTCAGCGAGTTCATGTACATCTCTCGTTGATCTACACTGATCATGGATGTTGTTCTGAAAAAAATTAATAAATAGCGGGGTTTAATGGGTTGCCAAGCAATTTGAAAAGGGTAATAATAAATTACTAACTTGTACAACCGGAATGCAGCAAGAATTAACAAGAAGTTTTTACGCTCTTCATCAACGAGTTGATCAGCTGCTACTCCATCGTGATGGTTGTCAGCGAAGGGCTCTGTAACAGAGCTCATTTTGAGAGGGAGAAATAAAGAAAATTCGTTGAAAAATACAAAAGAACAGGACCTTTAAGAAGTCGATTCAGCCTTGTTGTCTGTCTTCAATCGAATGAAACACACAACTTTTTGACGTTCGAAATCGTTCTTAAATCTCGAATAAGCAAAAAGAGAGTTCGTTTCATTCAACATAAAAAAATAATTATTGTTAAAAAGAAAAAAGATTTGCATTAAAAACATATTTCAACATGTTGTCGGTGAGTATTTTGCTTGACATTTGATAGCCAATATAATTCTTTATATTTTTGTTATTTTAGAATATTCTTAAAGCATCGTCTTGTCGTTTTCTTACACAAAGTTTGATAGGCACGAGACAGTTTAACAAATTTCTGAGCACAGAGCCTGCAAAAGTAGAAAAAATAACAGTTCCATTGGAAGAAGACAAATTATTCAGTAAACTTGAGATTGAGTTGAGAGCCCACGATCAAGCAGTGATGAAAAGTTATTCAGAGTTCACTACAATGACAGCCAATAATTTAGGAATCGAAATTGGAAATTGGTAAGAAATACTTACTCATGTTCTAATTGGTATAAATATTTTATTTTATTAAAATATTTTAGTTTTGCTCTCCGAAAACCAGAAAAAGCTCGTTTGACATTGTTGCGATCAGCTCATGTTCACAAAAAACATCGAGTACAATATGAAGTTCGAACATATTTTAGATACATGACTTTTCATAAGTTGACGGGATCCACACTTGATACGTTTTTGGAGTATATTGAGAGAAATTTGCCCGAAGGTGTTGCTTTAAAAGCGACAAAAACAGAAATTAAGCGTTTGCCTGACTATCTGAATATCAAATAGAACAATGGTTTCGATAACATTGAATAAAATCCAGACTTTATAGAATAAAACATTAAATTATTACTACCTGCAAGAAGTAACAAATGTAAAAATAAAAAATAAAAAAAAAGATGAAATGGCTTCACAAATTCATTAAATGAAAGATAACTGCATGTTTTTTGAACACATTTAATTTATTTATTTACTTAAACGTTGTTGTCAATTTTATTTATATTTCTTCATAAAATTTTGAGTAATTATTTGGTAAATTAATATTTATAATTATAATAAAATGTAACCTTTGGCTGTTATATAATTAACAATATGACATTTTGTGAACAATTTTAATTAAAATCCATTAATTTCAATTTTTCGTTTTTTCTGTGATTTGTTTTTTTTTTGTTCAATAGTGTGAATAATATTATAGACATAGACTTGAATTAATTTTTATTTATTTGCCTTGTCTAATTTAAATTTATTTACGTCGATGTACAATTTTTACGATGTTATAATATTTCTAACTTTTTGAGTGTTTGATTAAAACATAGAAAAACTTTTCCTATATTGTTCCTAACTAATATTTATTTTTATATGTACTTGTTTTATTCTTTAAAAACAGTTACCTACAACTGTTGAAAATACTTCAAATAAGTTTATAATAACAATTTAACTGGAATTTAACAGTTAAGTATTTTTATTCTCTTATGATATTTATTTTTAGCAATTTTTTATTC
Source organism: Culicoides brevitarsis (assembly GCF_036172545.1). Classification (NCBI taxonomy): domain Eukaryota; kingdom Metazoa; phylum Arthropoda; class Insecta; order Diptera; family Ceratopogonidae; genus Culicoides; species Culicoides brevitarsis. The sequence goes on along the minus strand of NC_087085.1, from coordinate 46,488,439 downwards.
ATTAGAAAATATAAATATTGTGAAAAAGTTGTTTTTTTTAGGAAAGCTATAGCTAAAATAAACATTATAATTTACTTTTCGTTTAATCGTGACAATAATGAAATTGAAATTCAATTTTTTCGCAAGACACAATTTTAGGTTACTTTTCAATATTTTGTTGTCAAAGTTTCGTTCAATGTTAATCATTCAAAGATTAAAAAAGGGATAGAGTAATTTTGTCCCTGTGTTTTTATATTATTTTTAATTCATAGCCTTATCAAAAATATAACTATAAATTAAGAAATATAAGGGCAAATGGCTTTGAATACATTTATGAAATTCAAATTCGTATTTGATTATTTATTTAAGTATTAACTTGACTCAATTCATTCGTACGCTATTGAGCAACTTCAAAAAATCTTAAGTTGCTTTTTTTTATTTTTTAAAAATTAACAAAATTCAACTGTTCAAATATGTTTTTTAATAATTAATGTTATAAATACTTCTAATTGGTGGGTATGATAAAAAGGTTTGTTAAAAATGTATTTCTCGTTAAAAACATGAAGAACATGTACCTAATTTTTTATATACATTTACATGTAAGTGAGTAACAATGCTCAATTTAATTTTAAATATCAATATTAAGATAATATTCTATGTACTCCTGTAAAACGGATAAAGTGGCAATGGTAAGTAGTTAGTTCTTTATGTGTATCATTTTGTCATCAGTTTTTCAACTATTTCAACAAGACTGACCAAAAATATTTATATATCTTCTCAAAAATGGACAACATTTCTAATATTTTCGGTTGTATATATTTGTAATAAAATAATGATACAGATGTTGACAGACTGTTTCGGAGGACAATTCCTTGTTTTTGATTATATTGTATGTTATTTTCCATTAAAATCTTTTTTTACTATATTTTATGGTGATTGAATTTAATATAATACAATAATGAATCCAGGTACAATTTTATTATTATTTTTCTATTTTAATTATCAATGATAATGTTAATGATGGTGAATAGTACTTAATTAATATAATACTGCATAAGATAGACACGTTTTTGTTGTTCACATTATCTTTATTATTTATTTATCCTATACTATTATTTTACTATTATTAGCATTTGCTTTATAAGTTTATATATCCACGTTTTATTTGTGTATATTTTCTTTATTGTTAATAAATGATGAGAAATAATAGAACTGATTGTCAACCTTTTCCCTTGAACTTTGATTCCAATTTGACTGAATAAATACTAAATCTTCTCGTTGAAAATCTGATTGAAAATAAAATTTTTCTGTTCTTTTACGCTGTTCAAATGTTAATAACTATGAGACGGAATTTCATTATTTAATGTATCTACGCAGTATGAAACATAATATAAATAATTATATTTTGTCACGAAAATTCAATAATAATCTTATATGGAATAATTTCAATGGAGTAAGACAATTACTTTTTCATGTTAACGAAAAGTATATTATTAATTATATAATAATAATGATCCTTTTTGACATTTTTTCTGCAATGATATTATCCATCTGATGTTATCTTTAGCAGCTAACGATGACCAAGTTCATTATAACAATTTTTTTATTATCCAACTGACTTGAACAATGCACAATGAAATTATGTGTTGCGTGATAAAAGAAAACTACTAAAAACTTTACCATTTTTCACTAAATAAATTATATTCTTCTTTATCATTTGAAAAAAAAAAAAAAAATAAACATTAAACTTGAATATCCTTTTCCTTAAACTGTCATTTAGTTGATTCTATTGGATTCATTCTTCGTTGTAAATTTAGCAATGTTTTACATTTTTTATCGTTTCATCATGATATTAAGTTCTTGAGTTTGAATACACAGATTTTTTAAATTATAAAAAGTATTCACTTTTGAGCGAGCTTTTGATTCATTTTCTTGACCAGATGACAAGATTTTTTTCAATCAATGTTAATTGACGGCAATTTTTATTTTTCATATAATTTTCTCACTAACTTTTGTGTCATCTTTTTGTTATTTATTTGGTGTTAGATTGTTTTTGCTTCTTCATTTGTATTTTTTAGAATATTGATTTATAAATATTATATAAGTTTTCTTTGCAGATAAAGGTGCTGACAAACAGTTTTGAATTCAAAAAGAGAATTCTGGATGTTAATTGGAGCGATTTTTTACAAATTGATTAGCGATATGTTATCTGAGTTTTTGCGTGACGATAATTTGATGCTTGCTGATCGTCATCAGAGCCCAGTATCAAACATTTGTAAGGATTTTGTTACTACATCGTCTTTTAGACATGCTTCAAGAAATTCTTCAATTGTAATAACGCCATCTTGATTTAAGTCCAGCTTTTTAAATACTCTTTCGACCTACATTTTGAATTAAGAATATTGTACTTAAAAAAATAAAATAGTAAACATTAAAAAACAGCACCTGCTCTCTCGCTTTAACATCGTCATCTGGTTGACTTGGTCGTCTTCCCATAAGCTCATGTACTGCCGATATGACTTCACCCAATTCTCCTCTACTAATACATCCATCGCCATTTAAATCATATAGTTTAAAAGTCCATCGTAATCTTTCATAAACTGAGCCACGTAATAACGTCGAAAGTGTAACCAATAAATCACGAAAGCTGATAGCTCCATTACAATTCACGTCAAATGCTTTGAAAACATAATGAGCATAAATGCTGGAATCTGATCGATGAAAAAATATTAGAAAAAGTATTACATATCTGTCGCATAACTTTTGATATTTAAATTGAAATATTCTTTTTTTTTTATATTAATTTTGAATACTATAAAACTTACTTCCATGCGGAAAAAATTTGGCATAAATATCTTTAAACGAGTCTTCATGTACAACGCCTTCGGGACATTCCTACAAAAAGAACGAAAATTGGAAAAATGTTTGCATTGTAAAATATTTAACGTACTGTCTTAAATCCACGGTACATTACACGAATTTCTTGTCTTGTAAATTTTGTTTGCCTACATAAGTCATCTAAGGCTACAGGAATCGGTTTAGGTACCTGAAAAAGAAAAAAAAAACATAAAATTTCATATAATCTGAATAGTTTTGACAATAAAATTATATGTTTGAATCTTATAATATATGTTTACCCTTGTTGGCTCTAATTCGTACACGACTTCTTCAATTCCTGGAGAATCTGGGGGTGTCGCCATTTTATTTTTTGATAGTCTTTTTTGCCAATTAGCTTTTTATACAATGCTTCATATATTTATCTAATTATATTACAAATATTGCACTCGCAAGCAATAAATAGGTGTACTTTTTATGATTTTTTTTTAACTTGATCTTAAAAATTTTACTTTTATACACTCTCTAATTGTTGTTGTTGTTGTTGTTTTACTACTCCATTCGTATCTTATGTTGTTATCCTTATTTATTGTTATATGTAAGAGTGCTGTCAACTGTTAACATTTCTGTATATATACAAAATAAGATGAAAGGTCATGTTATATTTATATTCTTTTTGTTTGAAATTGTTACATTTTATTCTTCGAAAGAAAACTTGATTTGAATATTTAAAGTGCTGTTTCTATGAAGAATAAAATTTTTTCAAAAGAAAAGTTCTATTTCTAAGAGTAAAATATTAACTATATACATTTGAAAAAAACATGCACACTCAACTTTAAATATAAAGCTTGAATCATCACAATCACACTTGTGTTAAGCTAAATAGATAAACTAAGACACAATATTGATGAAATATGGATAACTAACAGAAAGTTTTCACAAAGGATTTCAATGATTATTTTTAAGAAAATTAGAGAAAGTTAAAAAAAAAATAAATGTACTCTTGATGTGAAGATGTCAAACATACTCAAAATTATTTCAAGGTATTTATGCTAAATATAATTAAAATGTATTTAGAAAATATTTCAAAATTGTGTAATTTTTCACAATGTTATTTCATTTTATTCAATATTTATTAAAAATATATTGCTTTTTAGTATATTAAAAATTTAAATAAATAATGTATCAAAAGTTTTTTTGAAACATTGATAAAAAAAAAACATAAAAATACTCCGTTTGTGTTTCTTAATGAGGAAATGAATTATATCTCAACTGAATGATTTATTGACGATGACGAGAAAAATAGAAAAAATCGTTCAAAGTAAACCTTAACAGACAACTGAAAACTTTTTATATTTTCTAATATTTTAAGACCAGTCATAATATTTAAGTATATTTTGGTGAAAAAAAAAATGTTTTTTAATTTAGATTTTAAGTCATTCAAAAAAGTGTGAAAAAAAGTTTTTAGTTTGAAAAAAGGATGAATTTTTCAAAATTCACAATTATTAAAATTAAATGGTACTTGAAAGTAATAATTCTTTTTTAAATCTGTTTAAATTTTCTTCTTAACTTCAAATAACAATGTTTGCATAAAAATTGCCGAAATAAGTGCACATCGTAATTATTTTGCAATAAAATATTAATGAAGACGTAGACACGACAACTACTAAACAATGTAATTATCTGTAATGCTTCATCAAGTAAAAATGATGTTTAATGTATGTGAAAAGTCTCAAGGGATAAACTAAAATCATATTATACAAATGGTATACTGTAAAGCACTCTGATTAAAACAAAAGAGTCTTAACGCTTTAGTATCATTCGAGTATTTACGCTATTTAAAGGAAACTGAAGTTCTATATGTCATAAAATTACACTAACACTTGACACGTGTTCGTTCGTTTAATTAGTTTATTATGCAAATGAGAGAAAAAGGTAACGAATGAAAGATATAAAAAAACAGAATGAAAAGTTTATAAAATTTTCTTACGCTTATTTATAATTTATCATGGAGTTCCTCAACTTTGCTGTATCCTTGACATAATTTTCAAAGTATTATTATAGCATAGACATATGTTATATACGATAGACATATAAATTGAAGGAAATCAACCGGAAGTAGTTAATGTTGAAGGTCGTAAGTCATTGATGTCGTAGTTAAGCATTAAAGTAATTTTTACTGTATCTTTGTTTTTATTTTTTTTAGTGTGAAAACTTCAAAAGAAAAGTACAATAAATTAGCAAGCAAATTTGTTGGTATATTTTCGTTCCGAATGTCAAAATTAAGCAAATAAAAGCTTACATAAAAGTTCTTCAAATTCAATTACTGAACAGATACATGATAGATTTCAAAAAATTTGAATTTTTTTTTTCGAAAGTTTCTTGGCTATGAAAAATGCTAACTTTTATGTCCGAATAATATAAGTCTTTGTCATTTTTATCAAATTTGAGCCCCTGTCGCAAGAATTCTTGTTCAAGTCGAGGAATTTTATGCCCTGATATAATTTTTTTGGAAAGTTTACTGTCGTTTAGTACCTACTCGTTTATCATTTTGACAAATTTTCGATAATTTCTCGTTAGGGTATCAGACAATGGGCCTTTTTCAGGTACGAAAAACAAAAAAATATATGGAAATACGAAAACTGCCATTAACAAACAATTTAGAAAAATTTATTAACTTTTATATTTTACATTGATAGTTAAAAGTACACGAACAAATGATAAGGTTTCATTATCAGAGTTTCAAAACGATAAGATAACGTTTGTCTTAACCTTTTTGATACTTTTTAGCTTCAGTTATTGAAATATTTGCTCTTTTAACAGATTAGTTTTTTGATATGGCGTCGAAAAATAAAGTTTCTATTGAAGGAGAAAAGTTATCGAATCAACCAAGCACATCATTAACAGATGAAGAAAATTCTAAACTCTTTAGTTTATTAGGATCTAAAAAAATAACTTTATCAACTGCTGTTGCGCAAATTTTTTCCACAGAACCACCCGCTCATTCAATATGGATAAAACGTCATACGGGAGTATTATGTTTTGTAAAAGATTATATTAGGAAATCCTATTTTTTGCAAATGTATTGTCTAGATTCCGAGGATCTTGTATGGGAACATGAAATGTATGATCCATTTGTTGTGAATCATCCACGTTCGTACTTGTTGACGTTTGAGGGTAACGATAGGCTTATATCGCTCAACTTCGTGGAAGATGACGAAGCATTGCGATACTTTGAGTGCTTGAAAATGCAAATTGATAATCGCATAAGACGTTCAAAAAGACGAGGAACGCCCTTTAATCCTCAAACAAATGACGATACTTACTCAGTTACTTTGAGAAAGACGAAACATAATATAAGCACTAATATTAACTATGCAACAATGACAAAACCAATTGAAAACAAAACAGTCAAAGTTACGAAGAAAAACGTGAAGAAAATTACAAAAGGAGATATTGGGACGCCGACAGGATTTCAACATTTAACACACGTTGGATGGGATTCGTATAAAGGTTTTGAATTTAAAGGCGATGATGAAGAGGTTTTAAAGCCATTTTTAGAAAAAGCAGGTGTATCCGAGCAGCTTCTCAATAATCGTAAAACAAAAGCATTTATTCTAGACTTCATTCAGGAGAATAAAGTTATTGAGTCAATTAAATCAGAACAAACATTACCTCCTGTTCCGAAGCGTCAATCACAAATTGTATTAAAAAAGCCAAATCGTATTGCACCTCCTCCTCCTCCTCCAGCAAGAGAAAACAAAGATCCTCTTATTGAACATGCAAACAATCCTCCAAATTTCCCTCCTCCGCCGCCTTTGCCTCCATTAACAATGACAAATGAAAACCATCAACAATCAGATGAACGTTCAGCACTTTTAGAAAGCATTAGAAAAGGAACACAACTTAAAAAAGTAGTCGATAAGAAAGAAAATAACGGTCGAAATGATCTTCTCGCCGAAATAAGACAAGGAACTAAATTGCGTTCTACAGAGGATCGCATCATATCTAATCATTCTACTTTGTCTACTAATGAGGATCTTACTCATTCAGATGCTTTGGCCATTGCATTAAAAAAAGCTCTTGAACAAAGAGGAAACGTAATGCGATCAGATTCTGAAGATGATAGTGATGAAAGTACGGATAACGTCGATGAATGGGAGGATTAGTGAAAAAATGTTTGATTTGAGGCTAAAAAAAACAGCAGATAAAAGCAGTCCTTTTTTTAAGAGTCGTAACCAAAAAACTAAAATACTTTACAATGAATTTACTGAATACTGAATTAATATAATTTGAAACGCTTGCTGTTTAAATAACAATAAGTTTTATATTTCTTAACTACATTGTTTTTTTTCAATTTGATGGAAATAAAATAATAAAAATTATAAACTTTGTTCCGTTAAAATCTTCTGTAAAATTAGAATTTAGTTTTTAATTTAAGATTAGGTATGCATTTTAAAAACATTTTTCTTTTTAAATTTCTACACGAACTAATATCTTTCAAACTTTATTTATCTTTTTTACTTTAACAATTGTAAATCGTTATTACTCTTACTTTATTTGTAATATAATATAAAAAAAGCAACAAGAAAATTTTTATAAAACTTTTGGCAAAGCAGATGAGATATTATCGAATAAAGACAAAAAGAATAATTAAATAAATTTGTTACAAAACTTGGGCAATGGTCCAATAGTTGTTTTTTACAAAAACCTATTTTATATAAAAATGTTTTAGGTATTAATAATTTCTTTTAGCCAAAAATATTACCATGTTATGCTATCTTAATATTCAATACACAATGTTCTTGTCGACTAGACAACAAAGTTTGGCGCCATATGTTCAAAGCTTTTAGTTTTTGTCTATACTTTCATAAACTTTCTGTTAGGTAGATTTCTTTAAGAAAACTTATATATCTGTTTTACTCACTCCCCCCATCGCAAATCTGTTGTTATTTGATTTAGCACACATTATACATAATACGTATCATTTATATAGCATACATAAAACAGAATGAAAACGTTTTATTTCACGAGAAGTTTTTTTTTATATTCAATCTAACAAGCTAATGATTGCTAAAAGCTTAATTGGAAAAGCTGTATCATCATCACTTTTAAACATGTTTCGTCGTTTTACAAAATATAATAATATATAATATCAGTTTCTGAATTTTTTAAAACTTCTACATTGCATAAGAACGTAATTCATCAATTTGAATTCAAATATTTATTTGAACGTTTGTTATTCATTTATAAAAATTTTTTTTTTTTTAATTTAATGGAATTGATATTTCTTGTGATCTATAATAATAGCAGGTTAATTCTAAAAGTTTAAATTCCTTCGTAAATAGCAGTATTCAATTCATCGTATACTCGTTTTATCTCGCGACTTGGTTGAGTTTTATGATTTTTTTTTTCATTTGCATATATACTCATCATCTATTTTGCCCAATTATTTTCCTTTCAACAACAACGAATTGATAAATAGATACAGACACGCACACGTATGAATAAATTATTACTTTCGTAATTTCCATCCTTGTATTGTTTAGTGTAGACGGCTATATTTGTTTTCTACAGAACGACACATTCATAAACGAAACGCAAAAGTGAAACTTATATTTTTATGAAACGATGTATGGAACTCAGCCTTACCGTGAAGGTGTGTCGTTCTTTCTATTTTATTTATTTTAGTGTTATTTATATGCCAAAAATATGTGTGTAATGTAATATGAAAAATAATAAAAAAAAATGTATGAAAAATAAAGAAAGTTGGCACGGCATCAGGTATCACACACTGTTGTAAATTTTATGAATTTCGTGTGTCTTATATGGAAAACAAACAGGATGTCCTACACGGTTTCATATTTGAAATATCTGAACTTTATCTATTTCCATTTACTCAAACCTAATCACTTTCACTACCATTTTTTTTTTGTTTTTCGAGATTGTAATAAAAAAGAAGATTTTTCGTATGATTTTTGAGTAGTTCTGTTTGCAGTAAGCTATGTACATGAAACTAAAGTTTTTTCTTTTTATTTATTTATTTGATATTCTTATTCTATTTGCTCTTTTACTTTTGAAAATAACTAAACAAGCAATCAATGTTTGTATATATATGTAAATATATTTTGTATGACATATAAAATTTAAATATATTTTTAGAAAAATTAAAAAAAAACGAAAAATTAGGCACACACATTAAATATAGAATTAAAGTTTTTAGCTTAAAAATACTTACATGTAAAAAATGTTTTAGTTATTCGGTACAGCAATGAAGGGCATAAGAAAATAAAATATAGCCTGAACAACGATGGGACATGAGAAATTTATTTTTCGTATTTTTATATTTTACGATTTTTCACTAATTTGTGATGTTACAGTTTTTTGCTCTAACTGTATTGCTTCTGTTTGGTTTTTCTATCATATACCCAATTTTTCTTATTTATTTTATTACAAGCATTTGTCATTTATCTTTCTGTATCCTTTTTAGTATAGTTGAAAAAATTAGGTGGGTATTATACACTTTTTTAATAATGAGGAAGGATTATATTGAACGGACGTTTTCAATTGTTTTACAGTTGACAATTTAAAATTCTTTATTTATTGCTTTATTGCTGAAAATTTTAGAGCTGTAGCACTGTATTTATTTCATATTATTAAAAATTAATTAGATTTTCACTTTTAAATATATATATTTATATATTATATGCGTATATAAAATACAGTAAGATCTGTATGTATATATTAAATGTCGTGTTATACACTTTCTATTTTATATATTATTCCTGAAACTAAAAACTTTCTTGATGAAAATTTAAATGGTTTTCATTCAACAAATCAATTAAATACTTCTTTGAAATTCTTTAGATTTACGGCAACATGATGCATATGGTTAAGTTCCTTGATGTAAATCAAAGAAAATCAATTATAGTTGAAAAAAATAGTCTACATATTGAAATTTGGAACATTGTCTCTTGTTGTATTTCGATAATTCAATTCTACTGATGCAATATATTTTCTTGTCAAAAACCAAGAGAAAGTTTCTGCTGATATTTTATTTCATTCTCTCGTTGTCGTACTTGCTGATATTTTACACACACACTAAAAAATTACACATTAATATATTTTGTTATTCAATTTGATTCCTTATATATTTATATATATATTTACTTAGATAATTATCGTTATGGTAAATAAAATTTATTTGATTTTCCTCCGTTTCTTTATTATTTCTCACACATAAATCATGGCTCCATAGTGTCTACATATATATGTACCTTTTGATTTTGATTTTCTTTTTTTTTTCAATTTTATCTTTTTATTCCATTATTCCTCTTCACTTTTATATGTAAATTTTTGTAAAACTATTTTATAGCTTCGAATATCATATTATAGAAAAGATAATTATTTGATATTTGATGTTCTTCAAGGAAAATATTTGGCCTGGGATACTTTTCAGACAAGCTTTCCTCTTTTTTCTCTTGTGAGAGTTTTAAATTGCTAACTTGCTCAGGAGATGATGGTGATTATCTTCCGCACTTGTTTAGTGTGCCTCTTTGACTGAATTGTTTCTTTCACTCTTCTCTCTATCTATGCATGACTGTGAAAGTGCGCGCGCATAATTCAATATATTTTATATGTGTACATATATGCGAAAGGATAATACACCGTACACGTTATACATAGAAGAACACATAAGGATAACAATTGGTTTTTGTAAACCGAAAAGTTCAGCAGGGAAAAAACAAACCGTTTGACTTCAAATTTCCATCATAGAACACATTTGGTACGTATATCATACATTCTTTAGGACGAAGTCCTTGGGAGTTCACAGTAATATACACATAAGCCATAGTATGGCTATTTTTATCACAAAAATTACACAGATTCACCATTAGATAAGAGATGAGAGAGAATTTTTATATATTTTTGCTCATCATCATTATTATTTTTTAAAAAATTACTTTGCTAACATCTATTAATCAATTTAGGCACACCTTTCATTTGTTTGTGAATATATTCTAAATATTGTTAATAAGTTAATAGGTTGATTAATATTGTCGTACAATCGAAAAAAAACTTTTAAAACAAAATTTTCACAGACCATGAAAAAATACGATAATGATAATTCGCATTTTTTTTTTAATTTATTGCAATAGTTTAATGTTTGAATCCTATTTTATTATACATTTTTCAATGTATAACAAATATTGTTTTTTATTAAATAGTTTTTGTAATCTGTTTTTGTAATTTGTTTAATTGGTTATATATATTTTTCTATTCCGCACAAAAATAAAAGTAGTTATATAGTATAAATTATATACCTGTAACTTTTTTTTTATTGTTAACATTATCATTCAATGTGTTTCAATTTAAAATAAAATTAGAATTATTTGACCATGTGTCGCATACAGGGTTTGTACACGAAGATGAAATACTGCCGAAGATAATGATGACGCTGACTTGACAATGCACTACAACTTATGCAGTTCATTCATTTCCGCAATTTACTTTCGCTATTTTTTTCTCAGTTGTTCACTAATCGCGATAACGTTTAGTTTACCTGTGTTACTGTAATAATCCATAATTTGAAAAATTCAGTCGAAAGAAATATTGCAGTGAAAATTAAAATAGATATAGTATACATATCGTATTGTTTAACGGTATATTAAATTAAGTAAAGCCGTACTTAAAAAGGAAAAATGGCAATATTGACTGATACAGCTTGTGACTTTGTAGCAGGCTGCTTTGGAGGTAGCTAATCGACATATTTTATGATAAAATTCATTATTTAAGAAAAATTTTTGTAGGAGCTTGCGGTGTTTTAATAGGACATCCTTTAGATACAATTAAAACATGGCAACAGAAATTAAATGCAACAGTTGGACAAAGTGTCTATCATATACTTCATCATCGACAAAAAGACGGATATAATGTAAGAAGGTTGTAATGTCATCAAAAGTGGATATCAAATGCGTCGTTAACCAGACTAAATGTTCACATGTCATCATGTTATTTGGAACGATGGCATGTAAGAGGCGTTTCATTCTAATTTTTAAGTGTAATTGTATCATAAATATTTAACACTAACTACTTAGACGATCCTTTTTCAACGTCGCCGACAACTTTACCTATTTATTTAGTAATATGTCTCTCCCGTGCCTCAAAATAAACAACAATTGTTTAACTATGTTCTGTGTGTATAGTATTTAGATAGTATTGTAATAATGTTAGTTAACCTGTTACTCGATGATTTGCTGTATTCGTTAATATTTTGTTTGATGAATGAAATATAAATAAAGTGTGAATGTGCACGCGACACTATGATATTTATAATAAAATCATAAACAACAACGAATTGTAATATTTAACACATTTTCGTTTTGTCACTTTGTTAATCTGAAATATGTGTAAAAATACTCATTAACATTTTATCATCCGGAAACTAAATTTTTTGGTACTCATAAATTTTTAATTTATTCTTTTTTGTTTTTGCAATACATAATTATAACAAAATGCTTAATCAACAGTTACATGGTTTTTACCGTGGAATGCATTTTCCTCTCGTTTGTAATGGCGCTATCAATTCTGTTGTATTCGCTGTGTATGGTAATCATTTGAGAAATTTAGAAAAGAAGTAAGCTTACAAAAATGCATTTTGATGTGTAGTTTTTAATTTAAAATTTCATTAAAGTTTATCGGAAGAAGAAAGGTTAAAACGTCGGAATAAAAATGTAATTTTATCGGGAATGGTTGCTGGATTCATTCAATCATATCTTATTTGTCCAGTTGAGCTTATAAAAATACGATTGCAAACGAGAATATGTAAGTAGTAAATAAATCAATGCAACGATTTTTAAATTAGATAATTGATTAGTTGTGAATAACACGAAAAGGTTCAAAAGTTTAAAGACAATTTTCGTGTTTTTTGATATTTTGAAAAATTTAGGGTCACAAAGTATTAGTTGGAAAATACTTTTTATTAACATGAAGCAAAAATTCGATAAACAATGGTCTAACAAAGAAATTTCAGGTAACAAAATTACGTGAAAAAAAAAAACAAATCGAGCTTAAGTTTACTATAATATTTCTTTCAAAATATATGCATCTTTTGCATCTCTTTAACTACCTATTATTTGTTCTAATTTGTTTTTTAAGATCGCATCCCAGCAGTAGCTTACGCAAAATATATATTTCAAACAGAAGGATTGAATGGGTTTTATAGAGGAATAACACCAACATTATGTCGAGATGTTTTACCGTATGGTATTTACATGGCGACTTATGATGTTTTTTTAGACATAGTTGAGCATAGTTTTGATGTAGAAAAAAGAGATTCCGTATCAAAGAGTAGCTATTCTGGATTTATCGCGATTTCTGGCTCCATTGCAGGATTAATGTCGTGGCTGTTTGTAGTTCCATTCGATGTTGTAAAAACTAAAATGCAAGCAGAAACAGATCCAAACAAACATCCAACGATGCTACAGACTGCGAAAGAAGTGTGGAAGGTAAAATTTGAATGTTGTAAAATTCATTTCCTTATTACATTTGTATTAATTATACAGAGAGGCGGAATTCAAGCTCTTATAAGAGGTACAAAAATGATTTTGCTTCGCTCTATGCCAGTGAATGCTCTTACTTTTGTTGGATATGTAAATTAAAATATTTTCCTTTATTCTATTTTCTTATGAATCAATAAATTGTTTACAGGAACATTGTCTTTCTGCTTGTCATTTCCTTGTAGAAAAATTTACGATGAAATCGAACAATTTGACGCCAAATGGATAAAAAAATCATTGAGAAAAATGAAATAAATCGTTTTTATTATGTTTCTTGCATCTTATTTTACAATTAAGCAAAATATTTCAATGTAACAACACTATAAAACCATTACGAACTACAAATTAACAATAAAATATATTATGATAATTCTAAATAAAATGTTTGTCTTTTCTAATTTTTCTTGTCAATTCTTTTGATTTTTTTTTTTTTTGTAAATCTGTACGAGTTTTAACCTATATCATTTTAAAACAAGATAAGCAAAACTTAAATTACAATTTCAAATATTTATCACACGTGTCTCTCAATTATATACATCATTCCTATTATAAGTATAGGTAGATCATATTGTTAGGATTTTAGTTAATTAAAATAATCTTGTTTTATTATTTATTTTTTTTTTTTGGATTTTAAGTCAATATATTTTCATTGTGATCATTACGTCCTTTTTGTGTTTTATGAATGAAATTTAATTCATTTCGATTCTAAGGCAGCGTAAGAGGCTTGAAATATGTTCGACAAAAAATACTTGATGATGAAGGCGGCAAATCCTGACTCCGATAATATTCGTTGCATTCTTTTTCAGTTAATTTGTCGAATACGTTCGCATATTCGCGATGAAATGTGCCTAAATCTATGTTTTTAACATCAATTGCAGCAAAGGCCAAAAATAAAATGTCTCGATAGATTGAATGATGACGATCAATACCACGTTGTTCCTTCAGTTTATAACGTTCATCGGCAAGTCGTTTAATTGGTGTACTAAGATCATTACAACGAATGCAGGAAACAATTTGTTGGAGGGCACTATTGTAAAATAATTTTATAAAAATATAATATTATGTTCATTTTTGAATTTTAAGAATAACAATCTTACGTTCTATTAAATATGCTCTGCTCAATCAGTAACGTTTTCAATAAAGGGCTAGATGGTTGATTTTGTTTCCATATCATATACATTGCAGGTCCAGCATCATTATGCAATTCAGGATTATCCCATAAGCATTGAATCGATATGGTTTTCATATTGCTTAGAGGATCTGATGTCTCAGTATTCTGTATGAATTTTCGATTATTTAATATTATTCATTTATTTACGTCGCTCCAAATTTATTTCGAACTTTTTGTTCTACAAACTTTTTTCAGAAGTAAACGGAAGGGAAAAAATAAAATTTAAAATATGTACTTTTTTATTCAAAATGATAAACTCCAAAGAGTTTTTAATTAAGATTTAATAATTTAAATTATATTAATATTTTCATAGAAGAAAATGTATGCTAAATTACAATTTTCAATACAAAAAATTTAAATTTTTTTTATTTATTTTTTTCAAATCGATTTTCGACTTTTGAAATGAATCATGGGATAAAAAGTTCAAAAAAAAAAGAAAAAAATCTGGAGCACATTTTTCGAACCGAAAGAAAACTTACATTTTTAGGAACACACAATTGAGGCAAATGAGTTGTAACATCAATACGCTCCATAACCCATACAAGATTCCAATATATTATTGGGTGTTCTTCAACAAACTTGTGACGATTTAGTGCTTGGTCGCCTTCTTGTGATAATATCCCTTCTAACTCTTTTCGCAAAACGAGTGGATTCAAATACGGCACTGTCAATGATTCTGATTCTTTGAGTTCTTGCAGTTTTTCATCTACTAATATTTGAATATTCAACAATGGTACTGTAAACTTATTACAAGCGTGACACATTGTATTAAGATTTGAATCTTCTGCTGTCCATCCTGCCATGATATCTTCGTCGTATAATAAAGCCTGACATCGATGACATTGCGAACAAGATGTTAATTGAAGAACGATATCATATTCAATGTTATCGTTTAACTAAAACACGTTTTATAAGGAAATTAAAAAATTCAAAGAAAAATTCAAACTAAAAACTTACCTCTCCGTCGTCCGGATAGATGCAATCAGGTAATACGGGATAAGATATCATTCCGCTATTCATTCCATTTTCGCCAAGAGGTACTAAATTGTTATAGCTTGATTTCCGAGATTCGCTTATGCGACTCCATAAATCAAATTCGCTTGAAACACGACGCGTTCTTCCTACATAATGATTGGATGATGATGATGACGTTTCACCATTATGCCCATCGTGAAGTAGATCTTCTTGTGATTTATGATGCTTTCTCTCACTGATACCCGATTTTACAGGAGTTGAGTTTGTCGAAATTGCTTCTTTTATTTCGTCAAACTTTTTAGCCATTGAAGTTGCAGCATTTTTGATACTACTTAAACCTCCTTGAAGGATTTCCGCTTTCTTGTTGTTCAGTGAGGGACTAAAATACGTATGTATGGATTAGTTTAATATGTAGATATAAAATTTAATAGGAAAAAAAAACACCAAAATATTAAGCAATAAAACTCAAATTAAATAAACATAGATATTTATAAATAAAAAAAAGTGCCTTATCTTACCTCATACTTTGTATATTCTCAATGAAATTAGCAGTTGTTTTGTTTAACTCTTTTTTAATTGATAATCGTGCAGGCGAATAACGGCTAACAATGAAATATTTAATAGCAAAAACAAAAATATGAAAAACAAGGAAAAATGCAAAATAATAATATTTCATGCTACTTAAATAACCTTAATAATAGGTAAGTAAATTTTATTCTTACCCGAAATTCAATTTGAGAGATGTACCCAAATGCGCTAGACTTGATGTAACAGTATTTGCATTTGGCATTGTTTCGGAACGATGCATATTTTTACTTAGTTGCATGGAATCTTCAAACGTCGCACTTCGATGACCCTTAAATAATATAGGAGTGTCTGTATAAATTGTATCATTAATGTGATTATTATTCGTTATATTTTTTTGTTCTGTCGATGTCTTTTTTTTATCTGTAGATTCCGAAACTTCCGATACATTCAACGCACCCAAAGGATCATCTTGTGTAACTAAAATCCGAGAAGTTACCCTAATGAAAACAAATTGAAGTGTCGTTCAACTGGATAGTTTAATAAATAAAATATTAGGCAGTACTTACTTTACAGGGCTTTTTACACTTTTTGCTTCAACTTCATGTCCATCTTGTTCTTTATGAGTGTCATTCTCGGAAATTTCATCATGAAAATCGAGTATCCGCTGACACTTTAATTTGCTCTCATTCTGATGTTGCTTTACAATTTTATCAACAATTTTTGAATCGCCTCCAAAGCTTTCTGATCTTGCCAACATTCGAGGACTCAAATCAACTTGTCGTTCTTCTTGTATTGGAGTTTTCGGTTTGTTTGATGTCAAATCACAATTTTCATTCGGTTCATTTACCTCATCATCATCATCATCTTCATTTTGATCTGTCTCTTGTGTAGGAAAAGATTGTTTTACCAAACTTCCAAGACGACCTCTGAGTCGATCAAAAGCAGAAAAATCTACTATTCCTGTAGATGTTTGATCAACTTGCGATATTCCTGAATCTAAACTCGTTCTTGACGTTCCATCTACTGTTTCGAGAGTACTCAAATTATTCTCGCACGATATGGATAGGCGTTTTCGAGAAGCAAATTTATTTCCTGCATGTTTAAATTTTGCAGCGCCAATAACGACATTTTTTAAACGAGCCCATCTTAATTGAGAAGTAATATTTGTATCTGCAGGCCATTGGGCTTCCAGCACACATCGATTATAGAAACCATAAGTTAATGCATTTGGTTGAATTCCTGAACGACGCATTAAATAATGCAATCTCACAGCAAGGACAGGCAGATTGTGAATGTGACATAATTGCATCATAATTCGGTAACATACTTCGTCACACTGAATTTTGAGTTTCGCAGCTTTAGCAAGCAAATCATAAGCATTTCGGAGAATCGAGTGTTCTCGACTTATATTATCTGCTACAATGCTTGGTAAAATGATGAAATAAAGTGAGTAGCAAGTTGCCAATAAATGTTTAGCCCATGCTTCTGGATTGCCTTGACAGCGTCTCGCTAATTTCTGTGCTAATTTTATTTCATGCTTTGTTCTGCGTGCTAATGGAGATCCTGGAGTTATGCTTGAATGATGCAAAGCTCTTGAAACAATAGATTTTCGTGCTTGCTTAAGCAAATCAGGATCCAAAGTAAACGATGAGTATACAAAAGTTTGTTCTGATGGTGCTCCCGGCATGTTTTCCGGCGGCAAAATATATTTTGTTCTTTCACTATTGTGCCCCGAATCCCAATCTACAAACTTTATTTCAGCTGTTCCTTCGTCATAAGCACCTACACGTTCACAGCATTCATCAAAGAATGCCAAGCCACTATCGTTGTCAGAAACAAATGAACGTTCCTCAATAAATCGAATAAACATTTGTGTTTTCATAAGTAGTTGAAAAAATTTGTGATGCGCTTTATCTCGTGATCGTAAAAAAGCTTCCAGTTGAAACAATGCATTGGGATCAGTTGATCCGATTGTTGGAGCTTTCGAAATTGGAACCAAATATTCACGGTAACCTCTGAGAATTGAAGCCATAAATCTCAAAAAACTTTCTTGAATACGTTGCTCGAGGTTTTTTTCACGTTTTTTTCGTTTAATGTCGCGATCTAAGCTGTTCATCGAGTCTGTGTTGTAGTTTTGATTTAACGCATCCAAATTTCGCAATGTCTGTTTCAAGATTCGAGCTGCACGTTTTGGTAGCAATTTTGTCGTTAAGTGTTTTTGACTTTCACATATACTAATGCAATTTGTATCAAGATCGACGCACGAAACGTCACTTGGCGGCTCATAAAGATCAAAAAATCGGGAGTCAACTCCTATTAAATATGGTAAAGGTGCATGTAAAACTTCTGCTAATCCAAGAGGGCATAATGGAATGTAAGGACATTGCCATTTGAAAGGAAAAAGTAATGTTGAAATTGCTTCTACAACAGCAGTGAGCGTATGAGGTCTATAAAACGAAAGAAAAAATATGTAAGTACTGTGATGCATTGCATAAATAGAAATTTTGTGAAAATAAAACTTACCGCAGTGAATGAATTAAAAGTTTTTGCTCTGTCAAAACCAACAATAGCACTTGAAGACAATTTTCAGGACCTAAATTAGACAATAATTGGCGGAATCCTGCTCCGCTTTGAGGCAAAGGGCTATCATCTGGTTGTTGTAATAAAATCCGATCATTCGTTACATTTGATAACGGTAAGAGTATACTTGGAGATGGAAAGGGCACTTCATCTAACAGATGTGTAATGTAACGTTCGATTGGGACGGGTAATGGTTCATTCAAAGACGCCAAATGATGCAAGTATTGTAACCATCGTTCAAAAGTATCACCAAATGGATATTGTGACAATAAACAAATGGATTTATTTATATGGAGGGAATGCGTTTCAACCATGTCATCTGACCAATCGAGCATTTTCTTTTGCTGTTCAGATAATGAATCTGGCGAATCAAGTGTTTCGTAAAACGCCAAGGCAGATCCATAAATTTTGCTTGTTCCATCGTTAACAAGAAGGACAAATGTACTAAAAGTAGGTGCAATTGGACGGCGATTTCGTTTTTCTCCTTCTTCGTCGATGACATGAGGCCAAGCTTCAAGTGTTGCACCCATTGGTAAGCAGAAAAGAGGAACACTTGGGCAAGAGCTCAAAGGAAAATCCATATGGTCTGTCTCTGGATATCTGTGCAACAAATCGGGTTGATAACTGATGTTTTTCGGGCGATTTTGAGATTTTTTATAACATAAGTAGACATCGTTACCCATTAATCCCTTATTTAGTGTTTTATGAATCTGACAAAATGCGTGAGGAGGTTTCTCTCCTTTTCCCGGAATTATAACACACAATTCAGTTACAACGAGTTCATTACAAGGCATCGTTGGTTTAGCACGTCGAAAAGTAATAAAGGTTTTTGCATTTGTATTGTTTACATTTGCTAAACGTTTTCCCGGAGTTTCATACACAATTTCTGCATCGGGCATTATACGCTCTGTGCCTTCATACATAACTCCAATATCAACTAAAGGCGGTTGATCTGAACCGCGTTTGTAGTAAATGAAACATGCTGGAGTTCGAACAGAGCCAAAATTTAAGTCAGCATCAAGCCCGCTTGGCGTTATATCGAGTACGACACATCCTTCAGGAACCATTTCACCAAGTGCGGGGAAAAAGACTCCAATTTCTGTAATTGGTTTTGCGAACGATGCAGTTCGTAAGTGCGATGAATCACTAAATATGTTATCTTGAAGTAACTTGGGATTCTCTGACATCCCAGATACAACAAAGTAGTCAGCGATTCGACGTTCATCCATATTTGGTCTGTGTGTGTTATCTGCAATGAGAGAAATGAACATAATTTCAATCAATATAATTTAAAAAAAAAATGATGCTTCTTTTCATTTCGAACTTATTCAATTTTAGGTAATTAACATTGTCAAACCTATTATTTTAGAAATATGAACTATACATCTCAAAAGCAGAGGAAGAGAAATATTTTTTATCCATCACATATTGAAAAATGTACGTTAATTTCATAAGAAATATAAAGAAATTACTTCACCCACTAACCAATGCATTTCTTAACGAAAACCAGTTTTAGAAATATACAAAATCTTGAAAAAACTAATTTAATGAAAGGTAAATCTACACAAATCAATTTTGACATGGATTTTATGCATTTTTTCAATAAATATCACATGAACTTTTTAAAAAACATTTATTTGCTACCGGCGTAGCTCATAGTTTTGATAATATTAAGCAGGAGGTAATGATGGTATGACTCACAAGCGGAAACACATTGTAAATATACACATACATTTCATATATATATGATGTCTTCGTCTTCAAGCTTTATTACATTTTGATTCTTTTCTTATTTCTTTGTTGTGAATTGGGGTAAAATGACTTTGATTTTAACTTGAGTGAAAATTTAATTGAACTAAACGACTTTATTTGCAACATTTATTTAATTATTTATTTCAAAAATTGTTGTTAAAGGACTCTCCTGGTTCTTAAGCTCAAATCTTAATATGTATTTAATTACAACAAAACGTAAAAAATACGGAATTTCTTTCGAATGTCTTGTTTGTTCGTTCTGAAGCTTGAAATTGATCAAATTTTTATTAAACATTTGAAATTAAATTAAATTAAATTGATATCAGAGTATTTCAAATTAAAAATTTAGACATCAAAATTTCAAAAAAATAATTGTCAAAAAATTTTACGGAATTTCTTTCGAATGTCTTGTTTGTTCGTTCTGAAGCTTGAAATTGATCAAATTTTTATTGAATCATGGTTGTAAAGCTTCAAAATTCCAACATATGAAAAAAAAGAATGGTAAAAATGTTGAGATTTGAAATTAAATTAAATTAAATTGATATCAGAGTATTTCAAATTAAAAATTTAGACATCAAAATTTCAAAAAAATAATTGTCAAAAAATTTTGAAAATTTTTTTTTTTGAAAATTTTTTTAAAGAAGAAAAATCATGTCAAATTTTACGTAAAAAATACGTAATTTTCATTTTGAGAGCCCATTTGATGGTTTTCAAGCTTGAAAATTGAAAAATAAAAAATACGTAAAAAAATATGTAAAATCCAATTTGATGACTCACAAATACGTAATTTTCATTTGAGAGCCCATTTTTCAAGCTTGAAATTGATTAAAAGTTATGGAAAATGTTTTTGGATGACTTTTAATTAAAAGTTTGAGTGATGGGTCTCAAGCTTGAAAATTGAAAAATAAAAAATACGTAAAAAATACGTAATTTTCATTTTGAGAGCCCATTTGATGGTTTTCAAGCTTGAAATTGATCAAAACTTATGGAAAATGTTTTTGGATGACTTTTTGATGCTTCTTAAGCTTGAAAATTGAAAAATAAAAAATACGTAAAAAATACGTAATTTTCATTTTGAGAGCCCATTTGATGGTTTTCAAGCTTGAAATTGACAAAAAGTTATGGAAAATGTTTTTGGATGACTTTTAGATGGGTATCAAGCTTGAAAATTGAAAAATAAAAAATGAAAATTGAAAAATAAAAAATTACGTCTTTTTGATGGTTTTCAAGCTTGAAAATTGAAAAATAAAAAATACGTAAAAAATACGTAATTTTCATTTTGAGAGCCCATTTGATAGTTTTCAAGCTTGAAATTGATTAAAAGTTATGGAAAATGTTTTTGGATGACTTTTAGATGGGTATCAAGCTTGAAAATTGAAAAATAAAAAATACGTAAAAAATACGTAATTTTCATTTTGAGAGCCCATTTGATGGTTTTCAAGCTTGAAATTGACAAAAAGTTATGGAAAATGTTTTTGGATACTTTTGATGGGTCTTCAAGCTTGAAAATTGAAAAATAAAAAATACGTAAAAAATACGTAATTTTCATTTTGAGAGCCCATTTGATGGTTTTCAAGCTTGAAATTGACAAAAAGTTATGGAAAATGTTTTTGGATGACTTTTAGATGGGTATCAAGCTTGAAAATTGAAAAATAAAAAATACGTAAAAAATACGTAATTTTCATTTTGTGAGCCCATTTGATGGTTTTCAAGCTTGAAATTGACAAAAAGTTATGGAAAATGTTTTTGGATGACTTTTAGATGGGTATCAAGCTTGAAAATTGAAAAATAAAAAATACGTAAAAAATACGTAATTTTCATTTTGAAAGCCCATTTGATGGTTTTCAAGCTTGAAATTGATTAAAAGTTATGGAAAATGTTTTTGGATGACTCTTAGATGGGTATCAAGCTTGAAAATTGAAAAATAAAAAATACGTAAAAAATACGTAATTTTCATTTTGAGAGCCCATTTGATGGTTTTCAAGCTTGAAATTGACAAAAAGTTATGGAAAATGTTTTTGGATGACTTTTAGATGGGTATCAAGCTTGAAAATTGAAAAATAAAAAATACGTAAAAAATACGTAATTTTCATTTTGAGAGCCCATTTGATGGTTTTCAAGCTTGAAATTGATTAAAAGTTATGGAAAATGTTTTTGGATGACTCTTAGATGGGTATCAAGCTTGAAAATTGAAAAATAAAAAATACGTAAAAAATACGTAATTTTCATTTTGAGAGCCCATTTGATGGTTTTCAAGCTTGAAATTGATTAAAAGTTATGGAAAATGTATTTGGAAGTCTTTTTGAACGGCCTTACTTCATAAAATAGATATATGTATTTATTTGCGATAACCTATACATATATTAAAAGTTCAATTTACAAAGCAAAGTTTATAAAATCTTTTTTTGAGAAAACGAAATAAAAATTAGAAGGGTAGAAAGTGTGAAATGACAATGTATTAAAGATATGTAACAAAATTTGTTATTGGACCTAATCAAATTAACGTAAAGCTCATTCATGTAATAAAGTATGTAATGTGTAAATAAACCTCATTATTTATGATTTTTAAATTCGTTAATTAAAAAGTTTTTAGACGAAAATCCATGAGTGTCAACCAAACAAGAAGAAAATCGTCAATTTCACAAAAAGATAATTCTTGTTTTTACTATTAGGTCATGATGAACTTTTGTTCTATATTGTAGGCTTTACTATAAATTAATAGCAGTATATATAAATACAATCGACAAATGGAAGAAAAGTAAATTGATATGTGAGAATATCAAGTATTTTATCGAGTCTTTGGATAACCACAAAAATATTCGCACAAACTATTAATATTGTTATGTAGAAAATATTAAGTAAGGAAACAAATTAAAAATAAAGAAAACAATCATAATAGAATTTTAAAGATTATTTTGATAGACTTTGTAAATCACAATTTGTGTTTGAATAAAAATAATTGTGTTCATGTTAATATGTGAGTAATTGCACTTAAAATGCACAAAAGAGCAATTGGCAGGTGTTTCTTTCTGACTCATTCTCCTTAATTTTTTTTATATCAGTGAATTTCTAGATTTACCTTCAACTCAATAGTATTGCGAGATGAACAAATATTCCAATTTCGTTTGTTTTGCACTATATTATTTCCATTTTTATGTATTTTTGTTTTTCATAAATTTTCTTCTCTACTGACGCAATGTTTTTTTTTTCGTGACAAAATTTTCCTTTGTTTTCAACACTTAACACGAAACTTTTTTAACAAATAGGCACACAATTTTTTAACTTTATTATTTGTAGCGAAGCTAAACTTCTATATAGCTGCAAATTAGTTATTTTTGATATTTTTTCTCGCAAAAAAGTAAAAAAGTTCCATCAATTAATACATTTGTGAGACGAATGAAAAGGATAATTTGTCTCAATGCACAATTAAAATTTCGAAATATGCACTGAGCTTAATTGAGACGAATTAAAATGAAAAGCATCCCAGGTCACATTGTGAAAACTCGTTATGTGCACGGGGATGTCGCCCGAGTTAGCAAAAATATCTTCGCTTCACCATTTTGGATTGAGAAAATTCGCAGAAATAAGTGTATTTTCCGCCGTAAATCGTGCAAAGAACAGAGAAAAATAGTGAAAATCGAGTAGAAAACGAACTCGCGAACACAGCAAACTAATTAGGTTGTCGCAAAACTATCGAAATATCCGACTTTCACAAATAAGCCGTGTCGTGCAACGATTCCAAGAAAATTTTCAAGGCACCGAATTTCGGATTCAAAAGCCCAAGAAGATAGCGTTAACGCTCCGTGGAGCCACAAAGATAGGTGTGTAACAAAAATTTTGTAGCTAAAACATGTAAAACTCGAACCCTTAATGTGAAAATTATTTGGCGTGTTCTCTACCTTGAATTTCAATTTTTCTTCATATCAACTTGCATACAATAATCGCACATCATAATCGTTTGCAAGAAATTTGAAACTTAAAGTGTCTCAATTTGCAGTGATTTTATTAATTATGTACGAAACTCCATACAAAGAGACAATGTGTGCAAAAATGCAATAAAGAAACTTTGGTCATGTAATAATTTCTCTCATTCTTCTATTGCTGTGTCATGGTTAAGTATTTAAGCATCAGAGTCAATATTAAATTATTATTTAGGAAATGACATTTTGTCTCCTAAAAACTCGCAATTTTTATACATTTTAAAACAACACATTAATCTATTTTACTTTTTTTTTTTGGTTCATCGACCTCCTTACTCTCATAGAACATATACGTATTTATATTTATATGGATATTCGCGTTCTTCGTCTCCACATTTTTGTCTTCGTTTTGCTGTGCATCAGAGTTTCTGCTTGGCGAGCAAGAATATTCACATAATTAAATTTTGAAGGTGAAGGTAAATTCACCGGCAAATGATCTTGACCTGCTTCCTGTAGATCAACTTAAGACAGACAGTTCGAAAGTATATTTTATTTTTTTTTCGTCGTAACATAAATGCATTGGATATATAGTTGTCGCACATCACATTTAAATAATTTAATTTTTATTGTCTTTTTGTCTATTTATAGATAAATTTCTTCTGTACTACTTCTAACATCGTCGTCGACCAAGTGAGCTGAACAACATCATCGCCATCAAAATTAATAAAACCAACTTACGAAAAGAATTATAAGTTAAAAATTGGTTAAAAGTGAAATTACATACGTATCTGCGTGTATATCTGTGTTTGTCAAACAAAAAAAAAAGCGAAGAGATTATAATAGCAAAAACAAAAAACTAAATAGCAAACAAAAAAGTGTCAAAAATCAAAAGCATAAATCGACGATTGCTCAGAACAGACCAAAAGAATTATTGTATAGTAGTATAAAGGCCTTGTGGGGGGAAAGGTTTTTGCTAATGAAGATTAATTGGCAGCATGAGTTCATTGGGGGGAAGTAGGGGGGAGCGAAATGCAAAGCCCAAATTCTCTGCGTTAGACATAAATAGTCTTTATCGAACAAGTCGTGGCGAATCATTAGAACCTTCACAACAAAAAAACACTGTACCACGTAAACATGGAATGCAAAGCCTCGGAAAGGTTCCTTCGGCTCGGAGACCTCCAGCCAATCTTCCATCCCTGAAAGCTGAAACATCATCTCCTACTGAATGTTCGTATCAAGTTGATTTTTTTTAAACCAATAAGAACAACAATTATGTTTTGTTTTGTTTTTTTTTTTCTTAAAAATAGCTTCTACAACTGCTAACGATCATCAAACATCAACAAGTATTATTTCGGCATCTAAAACATCTCCGCAGCAACAAAAACAACACTCTTCTAATAGTTTCTCAGCAGTGCAAAGTCAAAGTAACAACAATAATAATAATAGTCATCAACAAACAAATTCTGGAAATTCGTCTGATCGTAATTCAAACAGTAATTCGACAACATGGAGCTCTGTAACAACGGGAGGAATACAACCGCAAGAAGGTCAACCGCCATTGTATCAGAGTCCCCAATTTCAACACGAGTTCCCATCATTGGATGGGACTACGCCCTCTGGCTCGAAATCGAATCAGGCACAAACGAATGCAAGCGGCGGAAATTCTCAAAACAATCAACATCATCAAACAAGTGCAAGTCATCAGAGTTCTACGCAACAATACGATGGCCCTCAAATGAGTTTACGCCCTCAAACAGAGCCATCAACATGGATGCAGCAAAATATGTCAGGAAAAGGAGGAGGAGACGCTGTTGGAGCTGCGAATCAACCAAATTCACAACAGGCCCCGGGCCTCCAAGTTCCGCCTCAATTAAAAGCTCTCATGCCATCATTTATGTATCGTTCGGGCGGCGTAAATTTCTCTTCGCCTACATCAAATGTCGGAAGTAGTTTTGGTCTTCCATCGTCTCAACAACAAAATAACAACAGTGGCAATAACCAAAACAATTATCGAGTTAGAAATTTTGGCAATTCTGGAAACAGTAATAATAACAATGATCATCCATCATCGTATCAAGGAAGGCGAAGCGGAAACAATTCTGGAAACAGTAATAATGATCATTCATCATCGTATCAAGGTTACATTTCGTTTTTTAATGTTAAAATTTGTCTCAAATGTTAATTTTTTTTTTCAGGCAAATCATTGCCTCCACGTTTACAGAATCAGCAGAATCGAAACTATGATGATTATCGTGGACCTCCGCCTCCCTTATTAGAACCCGAAGCGATAATTCATCGCCCAATTATTCGTGACGAAGAGCTCGAAAGAATTGAAAACATCGCAAAAGACGATGGATGGGCGAAAGATGATACCATCGATTACAACCAAAAGTTAAATTTTTCCGATGATGAAATTGATCCGCCATTATCAACTGCATCGACGATGAACAAAGATCGCCCAAAACAAATTGACAACAAAGATGATAATAATAAAAAAATGATTTCCGAAGATGAAAAACGACCATGTAAGTATTTAAATAGAAATAATACTCTCATCAAATGTAATAAAAAAATATTTTTTTTTAGCATGGGGAAAAGATCGTCATGAAAATCGTGAGTCTCGTTATTCACAAAATGGAGTTGATCGACGTCCTGTCGGAGCATTAGATACCGAAATTATCGAAAGAGTAAAACAACGTCGTGAAGAGGAAGAAAAGCGCGAAATGGAACGAAGACAAGCAGCTGCGAAAAAACTACAAGCTCTCGAAGAAAAGATTCATAGCAAACGTGCAAATGTCTCTGAAGATTCAGATAATGCAACATCAACATCCATTACACAAGGTATGCAAAAATTGGATGTTGGCAGCAAACAAGAAAGGCATGTCAATCAATATGGCTCGAAAGAAACATACGACAGGCGTGATAGATACGACAAATATGAACGTACAGAGAGGGATTCTCGAGGAACAACTGATTCACGTGACAGAAATTTTCAGTCAAATTTGCCTCCGCGTTTCCAACGACAACAACATGGATCTGAAAGTCGTTCAGAAAGAGTTGAACGCTTCGAAAGAGGAAGTAATTCATCATATCGAAGCACCGCAACTGGAAAAGAATTGACAAATACAACAACAGCAAGTTCAGCAACAATTACAGCAGCAACAATTACATCAATAAGTGACACTAAAAATGTTCCGTTTGCACAACAATACGACCCCAGATATATTCATCAAAATATGAGTAAACAATTGCTCCAACAAAAACGACGTTCTGATGAATTGTTGGTACAGCATTCTGGAGGACGTCGCAGTAACGAAACTCGCGGAAGACTCGATTCAGATCGAGAAGATTATTTTACATCGCGAAAAATTAGTGTTTCGAGCAGTGATGCTGATAAAGCAACGAACACTGTTAGCGAAAAATCGACTTCTCGTGAAAGAATAACGTCATGGGTTGATGAGTTAGAAGATAATGAAAAATCTGACACGTACACAGAAAAACAAAAACAATTAATGAAGAGTATTGATGCACACTCAACTTCCGATTATGAGCCCAAACAAATTCTACAGCGATCAAAAATATCCGTTTCTGATGACTCATCGTCAACTTTGAACAAATCTCTTGGAAACGTTGAAGACAGGCACGACGAGAAATCCGATTTGAAACGAGGAAGCGAGTCTCCTAAATCATGGGCGGATCATTCAGCGAATTTAGACACGTCAGTTGATAAGGGAACAGATGAAAGTAATTCGATTATTAGTAAAAAAGATAATGAAATGGAAAAGAAGAAACCGTCTTCTTCATTCAATGATGATCAAAGAAGACATGATAAACGAATTGCAAGAGGAGGAACACGTGATAATGGAGGACAACGTCGTTTTGACTCGAATCGTGATTCCGCACGAGAATCAAGAGGCGGAAGATCGGGATATGGATCTTCATCTTATGGAAATCGTGGATCGAGTTCTCATTGGAATCGACGTGGTAAGAGCGGTGCATATGGGCGATATGAAAATATGGATTATTACAGTGAATCTGAAGGATCTGATTATGAAGATGACTATGATAAAACAAAAGGCAAAGGTGCGAAAGATGTAAAAACTCGTGAAGGATTCGCAGCACGCGGAGAACCTTCAAGACGTGGTCGAGGAGCGAATTCTAACTTGCAATATAACCGACGAGGACAAATGCATGGTTCTGGAAATACGAAAAGAATCGATAATTATGGACCGCCAAGTAGCAAAAGTCCATTTGCTGGAAGCGACGATCAAAAAAATGACTATACTGATCGTGAACGAAAAAATTCTGAACACAGCACATCTGCAGAAGATAAGTCAAAGTCGAAAATGATGAAGACATCCAATACAAAAGCCGATTCTTCTTCTCACAAAATTAATGATGAAAAAGATGCAAATGAAGAGCAAAAATCTTTTAAAAATGATGAAAAGAAAGATGAACAAGAACATCGTAAGATTTTTGGAGGAGGAAAACGAGAAGACGGTGATCGATCTTATAGCAGTCAATATAATCGTGGAAACAACACTCATCAAGCAAGAAATTCTTCTTCTAATCCATCTTTACAAAAATCTCAACAACAGCAGAAAGACGATCGTTCGAAACCACTTTCTAAGCCTCCTGGGCTTTCTGTTAAACCACGAACGAAGACAAACAGCACCTCAAGTGTTGGATCAAATAGCGAACGCGAAAACTCAAGACCGCAAACTCAACGTTCAAACAGTAATAAAGATGTTCAATTGCAACGAGGAAATAATAAGAACCAATCAGGAATTGAAAGTCAAGCTGCAAATACCGGAAATAAAGCCGGTAGTCATTGGGATTCGAAGAAAGTTGACAATACACAAGAAAAATCTAACGTTGACGGTAAGTTTTCTTGAAAGAGAGGTACATATGTTATGTATGTAGTTTTTGAAGTTTTTTCCAAGTCTGTTCTTATAACAATAGTCTGTTCTGTTAACATAACAAATTCTGAAAAGCGATGCTAAACCTATTATATGCTCAAAAAACATTTGAAAAAATTACAAACAATGAAATTTAAAAATAAATTTAGAATAAAAAGATATTTAGACCCTCAGCTGTAATTTGCTTAATTTTGACATTTAAAACGAAACTTAAAATGTTAAATTTATTAAGTGAAATTTTTTTGAATGGATTTCGTATTGAATATGATCGTTAACAAAAATCAACCTCTCAAAATATTTCTTTAAAATTTTTAACGTATCAGTTCAGAATCCAAGTTATGTAAAAATTAAGACCCTCAGCATTAATTAAAGAAAATTACAACTGAAAGCTGAAACTGAAAGCACGTTATTTATTTTGCATATGATTCACAAAAATTTGTTTGTTTTAAAATTTCGATGTAAAACATTAAAGAGAACACAAATTTAAAAAACAAAAAAAAAAAAAATGAGCTCAAAAATATTTTTTTTTCTTGATCGTTTTTGCATTTTTTGATTACTTACTGTTCTGAAACTATATATCTTTAAATGTGATAAGTTCCATATAAAAAAATTCAAAATTCCTTATATTTTTAGATGGGCAACAATCATCTTCAACTGGACAACAGCAAACAAGTGACATTGCTATTAGTTCAAAGAGTGAAGGAAATAAGCAAGTCTTGGATGGAACAACACCTCCTGTCAACACGATAATTTTTGAAAATACAAATTACAAGACAAACCCTATTAGTACATCGACTGTCTCATCTCAACAAACTTTATCGAATCAAACAGCTTCAATTAAACGTAATACAATGTCTGCTAATGGCAGTCAAATTACAGGAAATTCCCAAAAATTGCAAGAAGATGTATTTAAGGCTACTGTTCCAACGTCTGCTTCAATTTCAGATATGATGGAGCAACGAGCTCAACAAGCAGCTTCTGCAATGCAAAAATCTCAAGAACAAGCTCTTAACTCTGCATTACAAAGTATCGATTTCAATAAAGCTGATGTTGAATACGAGAAGGATATGAAATTCAATTTTACTTTTGGATCGGATTTGTCATCGCAAATAACATCAAATACTGAAGTTGATAAGAGTAACAAACAACAACAAGCCAATTTACAGAAAGCGATGCAACATGTCGCCGGTAACGTGCAAAGTAACATAATTTCGGGCTCTACAGTGGATTTAAACATGAAAATCGCGAGTGTAAAGAAAGTTTGGGACGTAATGCCAACCGTTATGGAACACGCAAATAACGATGCGGTTGTTGAGAGTGCAGCAGCTCAGATTGCATCAAACGTTGCTTCATTCCAACATCAACATCAGCATCAATTACACCAATTTGCACAATCTCACGTAAATATGTCACATGTGCAACATGCTCTTTCCTCATCTAACAATTATTCCAACTTCGGTCATGATCAAAGTGCACTCGATCATTTCAATAAGGCGACTGTCAATGATCAGGGAATTGGAGGTAATGACGAAAACTCATATATTTCCGGTAATTCATCGACAAATCAACATGCAAATGTAGGGCAAACTCAAGGACAAAATCAAGGACACAACCAGAGTACAAAACACGTGTCGGAAGTATTAGGAAATAATGCAAATATTTGTAAAGTCAAATTATCGCAACAGCAATTGCAACAGGCCTCTGGATTATCTGGATTATCTCCGCCTCCCCAAATGCAAGGCACTATTCCAACAGCCCCCCAATCGTACTATCAAGCTGCGTCACAAGCTTATGGAATGTCGGCTATTCCTTCACCGCCAGCTGCTGTTGTCTATAATCAATCGCAAGCAGGAATGTATAATACATTCCAAATTGAAGCTGGTCGTTCACAATTTTCGCAATATCCAACACATTATGGGGCAACGGGAAATGCTCCATACGCAAATTATATGCAAACTCCTCCATCAATGCCGACGACACCCGCGCACGCTGAAATGTATCAAAATGCTTTTAGAACAATGGGAGGAACTGTTCAAACTCCATTCAATCAATCGCAACAAATGAATAATCCAAGCACTGTTTTAATCTCATCGACATCTAACACACTTATGTCGACATCCGTCAAACCTCCATCACAAATTGGTGCAATTGGATCAAAGTCTGGGCAACCGTATGGAACTCAACAGTATATGGGAGTTTATCCGCAACAAGGTCCGATACAAAACAACAGTTTTTATTCTAATACAGCTGGACAACAAACGAATGCAGCTTTCTTTGGAACAGCAGCGGCAGGTACAATACAAAATTACGCAGGAATATTTGGCGGGCATGGAACAGGTCCATCAAATGCGCCACAGGCACAATTCGGATCACAATATCCGCAACAATATCGAGGTCCAAATGCCGGAAACAATTCACAACAGGCAGGATCTGCATATATAAAACAGGGAGGACAAGGACAAAATAACGCAGGACAATCTCAACAAGGAGGTCCACAAACCATGCAAGACTCTGTGAGTGCAACTTCATTTTTTAAATAAAGTAATGGTGAAAGGAAAGTTTTTGCTTCAAAACAAAGTCTGCTTTAAAAAAATAAAACAAATTTATGTACTCCATGCTTAATGAATCTTTTAAAGCAAGACTCTATAATTTTTATCTTCATTCATATAATCAATACTAACAAGAAAAGAATAATAACACACACACAAAAGAATAATTTTAATATTCGATGAAAATCGCATAAAAATATTTTAGAAAAAGCTCTAAAGAGCTATTCGAACCTTTATAAAATTATATATTTTTTTTTTACTAAATTCATATTACATACTCTTCATCTATTCATAACAAATATAATTAAAAAAAAAACTTTTTAATATCATAGTACCAAAAAAATTTTCGGAATAAAGTATATACATAATGTATGTATAATGCTTATTGCGAAAGATTAAAAAAATTGTCAGAGATGGAAAAAATTCTCTCACTAAATATATAATATATAAGGACATTACTATACTAAAATATTGAAATATTTATGTCGTGTACAACAAAGTAAAATAAATGATAATTTCTTAAAAATGTCCAAAAATATCACAATTATACTTAATGTACATGCATTAAAAAATATTGATGATGAATGGAAATTGATTACTACTATAACTGTGAAAGTAAAAAAAAGGAAAATTATTTACATCTCTATTTAAACAGAAATAAACGAAAAGAAAAAAATTAAAATAAAAAATAACATTTTGCGTGAGTCGCAACATCTTTATGATGCAAAACAAGTAATATAAAAGTATAGATTTCCATGTTCTTTAAAAACAAATGCAAACTAACCAGAAAAACACATGATTAAAAGAAAAAAAAACGTAGTCTATCTATAAAATAATATAACATTATTATAAAAAGTATATCGAGAATAACAATAAAAATGAGGAAAGATGAGACAAAAGTTAGTTTGGTTTTCATTCGTTGATGTATATATGGATTGAAAAGAAGACTTCAATTTGCCTACAATCACATTTTCATTTTACTTTTGTTTTGTTTTTTCTAATTGTACGAAAATATTATTCAATATTACTATTTAATTTTTTAATTATTCAAAAGTTTTTATGTTTCTTGTATGTAGTATACAAAACACTTATCGTTAATATTATTTGTTAATTTTTTTTGTCTTATTTATGAGTTCTGGTTTTTATTTTTATTTTGTTTTATATCACATTTTTAGGCTGTTTCAAGAGGATCATCAAATAATGGTACACCAGATTCACATTCAACTCAACAACAATCTGCACAATCAAGTCCATCGCAACATATGAAAAATTTTTCAGGAACAAATGTAAGAAATTTTTTAAACTTTTTGTAAGCTTTTTATAAAAGTTTTGTTTTTCATTTCAGTGGGACCTACAAAATCAGATTTTTCAACAGCAACAACAACAAATTATAAATGCGAGTCTTTTCCATCAACATCAATATCAACAAACTGTTCCTCCAATACCACCCATTCAACGTCCAAATAATAATTTTGATCGCATGAATATGCAAATGCCTGCTCAACAATATTATTCAAACAATCGAGGTAATAAGTCATAATAAATTAAATTTTTTCATAATAACTTTATAAATTGTCTATATTTATTTTTTTCTTGTAGGTCAAACAAATCAAACGATGTCTACAAAAAAGGATGAGTCTAAAAACTGAAAGTTTCTCGTGTTTTAACATATTCTTCATCATCTTTACATATAAAAAATATATAAAAGATTATTAAAATAAAAAAAATAATAATATCAAACACAAATACAAGTGTAAAGAAACTTCAGTTCCACTTAATTAATTAATTAATATTATTCTATCTTTAAGATTATATTATTCTCTTAAAAATGCATAATAATAACGGAAAATCTATGATATCTGTTCTGTAAATAATAATTGCATATACTTATAAATATTTGGAAATAATTAAAAAAAATATTCAAATAATTCTAAGGAAACAAAATTATATGAGATTCAAAGTCTCATCCACAAACACTGCAAGTTTAAAAACTATTTTACTCTCTTAATTTAAAATTTGTCATAAAGAAGAAATATGAAATCGTAGATAAGATAGAATAAACATCCAAAGGCAGCATTTTTGTTTTAAAAATATTACGCATAAACATTCGAAGGCTCATTAGATAACAAATACTTTGTTCAAGAAACAGTATTTCCCAAATGATAATAAAAAAGTTTTCAAAAAAACGGTTTTTTTTCTTATTATTTGTAGATTTTCTAAATTATTTGTAGATTACTTCATTTTTTTATGACAGCAAATTAGATCTCATATTTAAATGTTTGTATACAAAATTTTAAAACATTTAAAAACAAAATGTTTTTGATGCAAAACAACGCAGATGTAAATATATCATCAAACAGGAATAAAAAAAAAACAAAATTGATTGGTATCTTAGTTCACACAAAGTGTTCAGAAACAATTTACTCTTTTTCATCTGAAATATGTAAAGTCAAATTATGTTTTTCCGTTATAATTATTTTGCTATATTCCATGAAATTAAAATTTATCAATGTTGCCCTTGCAACTCGTTTTGTAATGCCATACAAAGACACAATTCGATCCATCGCATCATTTCTTAACCACTCCTCATAAAGTCTCATAGTTTCGAGGAGACAAAAAGTGTTATTGTCCTTTCCATATTTGGACGAGTAGGAAATAAAATAAATTATTTTTGGTTTAGCGGCTTATGTTAAGTAAATGAAAAATTGTGCTGAATTGTCCTTGAATCAGGTTTTCGACACAAACATAACAATAATTGTGTTATTTAATATCATACTTTTCTTTTCTCGTGAAATAGAAAGAAAATTTGGAAATTATTAAACAAATGATAAAAGTCCATGTCACGATTTAGTACAAAACTTTAAAAAATGTTTCTGACTATTTGAGGTATTAAATGAAAATATCAAAGATTCAAGTTCGTCATACTTATGTTTATTCAAAACTGCAATATATAGTCACATCAGCTTCTCAATCCATCCATATGCAGGTTACTTATAAATCTCAAGGCCTCGCAAGGTTGTGTGACTTATGTGTACCTGTCATACAATTTTATTCCGCTTATAATTCATTTAACAACATAACAGTTTAGAGTGTAGTAATGAAACAAAAAAAAACTCTTACAATGGAGTATACATATGTACATATAATAATAACAACATAATTAGTTGATTTGTACGTGATTATTTAGATTATTTGAAAGTGTTTATTGTTCTGTTTTGTGTCGCAAAATTATAATTAATCTGTAATATATAAAGAATACTTGATGTTACTAACCAATTTTAACCCTACAATGTATTTAAGTTTAAGGATATGCATAATATGAACTCTTTCGACATCAATTTGCATTTCAATATCTTTCATTGTCAACAATATTTTATTTTACAACCATATTTGGATTATAAATTTAGAATAAAATTGTGTACAGTTGATACTTCAGGAGCTTGCATTGCATCAACTAAACATCAACCTTGTGACCTTATGTAAAAATTTTATAATAAATTGCACTACCTTTATACCTTGTGCACCTTTGTGCCGTACTAAAAATCTTTTCCGCATTTGTAATTATTAATATCACCAAGTTTCAATTCCCTATAAGGTCTTCGTCCATGAATGTTAATAAGAAATATTCGAACCTTCTGTCATTTTATCTAAATTACAATACTTTCTTAAGGAAGACACACATAGGTATATGAAAAATATCAATATATGAAATATTTAATAAGAGATATTTGTTTTTATTAGGGGTCAAGGTCGTCTCTCCAAAAAAAATGAACAACATGAACAAAATATGTAGCAATGGTATGAATAGTAGTAGACCTGAAAAAAGTGTCAAATAATCGAGTTTATCTGTGCGTTTAAATAATAAGCTGAAAACATTATATTATATCAGCATTTTTCTCAATTGTTTTTCATAAAAACAATTTTTGTTCACTTCTTATCAGTGTACTTTACGCCCAATGATTCATGCAATGAGATTGAGTTTAAATTCTCTGAGTAAATAAGTAACAAAACATATGTTCGATATTCATTCAAATAGAGTTTTCTCTGTCTTCCTTATTCACAACTCCATAGCTTGTCTCCATCATTCATTCATGCGCATGCTATTCATACCGTACACAGCATTCACATCATGTTCGTTTTATACAGTATGTACATATATATTTTACTAAATTGCCGATTCTCTACTCACATTTTGTTAGTTATTCATCGGCTGCGATTCCATTAAGACGTGAAACTCATTTGCTCTCGTGCGCGAATTTTAAATATTTTTTTCTTAACACTTTAAAATTATGTTTCAATTAAACGAGATAATATTTTAAAGGACTACAAAACAAAAATTTAAACATAACTTGAAATTTGCTTAGCAACTACAACACGCATATTTTCTTTGCAAAACATGGTTATTTTCTTCTATGTGTCATCATTGTCGGTCAAAGAGTGAGAGAAAAAACGTATTAAATACCGTGCAAAAATAGTAAAAATTACAAATCAATGTGATACTTATGACTTCTGAGCTGTTGAATAAAAGATATTGTAACTTTTGCAGATGAAATATCAAAAGTGAATCATGAATTTTCCCGTTTATCTGCATTTGAACCAACACACCCTGTTCAACAATACGTAAATATTTTAGAAAAAAAAAAGTTTCTCTGAAAATTTTATGGAAAAGATTTCACTCAACTTCATATGAAGAATCAAATGAAATAAAAAAAGTGATAAATAGTGCAAAGAAATATTTTTAAATGAAAGTGAAAAAGGAAATTTTTCTCTAATGAAAGTGTATTACACCCATTTGAAATTCTGATCGTGAAAAAAAAATAACACAGTATAAAAAAGAAAAACCTTCCGACAATTTCCCGTCTGCATACACTGCATAGTTACTGAGAAATGTTATTTCGTATCACGTAGTTTTTATATATATATTGCATTGAATACCTACTCGAGAGACGAGAGGTGTACACACGGAAAATCTAACATGGTGAGTATCGAATATTTTCTCTATTTTCTGCATTATGGCATTTTACGTTTGTGCGAATAAAATTTCGGGTAGAAATTCATCAGCTGATATTCGTACAAAGACGTTGAATGTATACATATCGTTGGAAAATGAGTCAGCCATGTTACGAGGAAATCAACAATAAATTTTGGAAAACTGATAAGATTTTGTCAAGTTTATCGTGAATCATGAATGTTTTATTTATTTATATTAGTTTTTTGAGCTAACTCTAAAAATAAAAATTTAAACTGTTTCAAAAAAATCTTGTTTTTTCTTATCTATAACTTTTAAAACTTATTGATAGAATCTTATCAAAAAGACGACAAACATTTCCGATAATATATATCGAGTGTCGTAAAAATATTGATTATTATTGATTCGAATTTTGCCCGCTAATTTACTTTTCACGTATATATCAAATATTAGGCCAATGAATTTAGGCACGCGAAAAACAAACAAAACTGTGTGTTTTATCAATATGCATATGTTTAACATATTTAGAAAATAAGAAAAAACACTGAATGAAGGGAAACATGTCAATCGTTCATATAAATAACCTAAATTTATTTATGCAAGAGAAACTGTGTTCAATGTTTAATGGATTTACTAATACAATAATGTAATTTTTCTCCAATTGTGTGGTCCACAGGCAACACATAAATGATGATTATTTCAATACATGACTTCCATAATATCATTGCTAATCACAGGATTGTATTATTATTATATTTATTTAGATAAAAAAAAAATGTAAAAAAATCAATCGCGTTTTAATGCACCGAAGCAATACTGAATATATCAATCTTTATATTTTATAAATTTCACGATACATGTTATAATCCAATTATATATATAATTTTTTTAAAGATGCGCACTTGTATCTTGTTTCTTTCCTTATTTTTTTAAGATCAGGCAATAAATTTATCTGTTTTTCTCCTTTTTACGTAAAATACGAAGTAAAGAAACATAGAATAATATCCGATAATAGCTGCCAATTTATGTTCATCTTGAAATGCAGACTGAAGTTAGCTCGTTTTTATTTGGGTATCTAATAAAAAAAGTCCTCTTTCCAAAAAGACATTTACGAGAGCAAAAAAAGATTTAATTTACCCTTGTTTCTTTCAGGAAATCAGGACAAAAATAATTTTAAAGGAATTTTAATAATCTACAAAGGATGAAATTCACTTAACATTTTGAAAGAAGAATAAGAGTTTACTTATATTATTTTTCACTTTCTACACAATCGAAATTACTTACTTCTGAGGCATTCAATTTGGTCGATAAAAACAACAAATTAAAAAATTCTTGTGTCATTTTTCAAGATGAGCAAAAAAAAAAACAGAATAAAAGCATTAAAGTACTTTTTTTTGAATATTTATTTTATATTCGCTATTTTGCAGTTTAATACTCTAAAAGCATTAATGTATGAAAAAAATCATAAAAGTTAAAAATAATTTATATAAATAATTACATATTGCAAGTACAAGGATTAAACTTCGATATATGTTCAAAATTTAAAAAATAAGAATTAATTTGTATTGTTCAATCGATTTTTCTTCTTCGCGTAAAACGTATAGTTTTGAGTATAATTCGCCATTTATTTCTTACACTTTAGAAAAAAGGAACAGAAAATCGATGTCGAAAGTCGTTTCACACGCCTTTTATTGTCATGTTAGGACATTTTTTATGTGCTGAATTCTCAGAAAATCGTGACAATCAATCATTTTTATATGAAACTAAAATTATTATTTTTGTCTGGCATCTTCTTTACGTGATATTTATCTATACGAAGGGTAAAACTATAAATTTGATTTGGATTTGAGAAACATATTATTCTGTTCAAAAATTCTTTCTATAATGTTTAGATGCAAAATGGCTTTGATTTTTTTTCATCAGATGTCTAACTCTTTATCTTTTTCTATTGCAATGAGATTCTGCATTAAATATATAAAAAAATATATACATATAACCTGAATATTTGGAACTGTATCACAAAAATTTGTATCTTTTTTCCCTTATATTCATCTTCAATTCTTTTCTTATTGACAAAGATCTCAGCTACTCCATTTATTTTATATTTTAACCACTATTCATATGTTTTGTTTGAAACGATGAGTATTTCATCTTATACCTGCTCCCTTTTCCAAGAATTTAAACAGTATTTGTGTGTGCATAAAATTGAAAGTCAAAAATGCACAAGTTGTCTTTTTTCATACAACACAGACCAACAACAGAAAATTACGTTATCGTTGAGGATATATAGAAGTAAACCACGCTCTCGTCATCTATTCCCGATCTGATATTACTTGTTATTACATTGTGTCGACGAATGGTATTGTCGTTAAATATTCAATCTGATAATATTTTTACAGAAAAAACTTTAAGGGATACGTAAAATAAGAAAAAAAAATTAAAGGCAATTCGGGATTTTGTATGTCGTTTTTTATGCTTTTTGTCAGAAAAATATAAGAAAAGAAAAGTGAAGAATGAAAAGAAGTAAGAGCGCAAGTGCCTTTATTGTCGCATCTATCTCTTCATCTATGCACGATTCTCGAGACGACGACGTTATAGTATTAGAACTCAGCATGATTTGTATACTTATAGAATAAGTAGATATTGTTGTGGTTTTTTTAATGTGGTTTTTATTTGTAACCTTGTTACCTCACTTTTGCTATCTATCGTACGTAAATAATTCGAATTAATTCAATGATCAATAAGATCAATGTACGTACAAATAATCACTATTAACATTATTTGACATGAACTTTAATGTACCTATTTTTTTTACTTTTAATAAAAATTACTTGTAATTACAAATTACTTACGAGTTGAATCGCTGAGTCATATTTCAAATTCGGATAAAAATATTGACCATGAGGAAATTTGCCTAATTTGAACTGTGCTTGATTCATATCAACAATGCGTGTTGAAACAATTAATTTTACACAATTGGATTTAAGCCATATAAATGATATATCTTATGTATCTTCTTCACTCATTTTGCACATTTTTATCCGTTAGCCCCATTTTTAGAGTATAAAAGCAAACAAAAACCGAATCAATGTCAAATGGCGCCTCTAAGAATAATCTGTAACATCAATAACCTTGATACCCGCGTGATTTGTGTTGAAAGCAGATTATAAGAAGCCGAAAAAAGACATTAAAGTCTAATTCATTTTGCTTAAAAATCATTAGTTGCGAAAAATAACTGTTAAAGCGTTAAAGTGAGAGCGCACAATCCAAATGCAGAATTTTCAAGGGTAACAACAGTAATAAAGTAAAATGTGTGCGTATCCGCAGCACAACCAATAAAAATAAATAAATAAGCTCATCTTCATTGTTGTTGTTTTTGCTGTATATAAAGTTGATACACATGCATACGTAAATTAGTATCAGGAGATCTTTTATATATTTTTTTTATTTCTTTTGCCCTTTTCGATGTAAATTTTTAAATCTTGTTTGTTTGGCGGAATACAGATGATATTTTTGCATCTTATTTGCATGCATAAAATTATTATCTTT
This sequence comes from Culicoides brevitarsis, assembly GCF_036172545.1. Classification (NCBI taxonomy): domain Eukaryota; kingdom Metazoa; phylum Arthropoda; class Insecta; order Diptera; family Ceratopogonidae; genus Culicoides; species Culicoides brevitarsis. The sequence continues at coordinate 46,448,154 of NC_087085.1, read as the reverse complement.
CTACGACACCTACACATATAAGAAGAATATGATACTTCAGAAGAAAAATTTCCTCGTGTTATTGATGTTGCGTGGCTTATAACAGCTTCATATTTCGTCTATATTGAATGCCTCTTGATATAAATTAATGAGACTTTAACTTATTAGGTAAACGTCTAACAACTTATTTCATACCCTTTTAGAACAATTAAAACTAAAATAGTACAAAATTATCAATAAGGCACAAAAAAGGTTTTTGCTTTAAACGTAGCACTCAAATTCTATACTTACATGCAATCCAATTATATTTTTTTATTTTGTGAATACACAGCTATGTTTTTTTTATTGATTTGCGCCAACTCAGACTGTTTGACGTAGTTTTGAAATTGTATGTTCTCTTCTTTGGTACCAAAAATAAAAAAACGCAAACTTTTTTGTTATTATTTATTACTTTCGTGATGATGATTTTTTTTGTTTAAATCCATAAAATAGAAAAAATTAATAAAAATAACAATATAGGAGAAACGGAAAACAACCAAATTAAATATCAATCCAGGAATAAAAACAACAATTCCTTTCGATAAGTAGAAAATACAAATTAAGCTAACATTGTCGTTATTTTTGTCGAGATCGAATCATGTTTCAATCAGTCTCATTTATGGTAAAATAACTCTTTATTTGCACTTTCCAACAAATACAATCCCTTAATCAATAAGTTTTGTGTGTGTTATTGTTATACGTGAATTCATTTCAAGTTAAAGATCGTGACTGAAAATATCTAGTTCAAGTGAATCGTTTTCGAAAAATGCCTTCCGGAATCATTAAGATCACATTATGTAGAAAATTAGTGACAAACGATATGTTGCATATTCCAAATGTGGCCAGCACAAGATCATTTATGTGATGTGCATTTTATTTTTTCATACAAAAAAAGTTCACATTTAAAAAAAACATTTCCCATGCCGTTCATCATGCAGATATTAATCATTAATTTTCTGGTAGTATGTATGTTACATTTGATGATTAAAATGACTGCGATGCTGTGTTTTTTTTTTGCTTAAGATGAAGAGAAACAACCATCGAAACGTGTTTCCTCTGTTTTTAATGAGGTTTCCTATGTTGAGCTAAAAATGTTGCAAAATATGTTTATTAAATTTAAAAATGAAAAATAATTAGGCAGAAAAAGGTATAGTAGCAACAGAAAAAAAATCGTTAAAGGGCGTCACGTTTGACACATTTATGATGATGTCAAAGATTTGATCCTAAACTTTCTTTCAATATCAAAAATCAAACCAATGTGAGTTACTGTTTTGAACTTTACCGTATAAAAAAACACACGTTTTGACTCACTTTTTATTTGTGTTTTGCATTTGCACCCGCATGCTTGGATCTTTTTTTACTATATACTTCTTCATCTCAATTACATGCGTTTCTTTTGTATATTTTAATTTCGTTTCGTGTGTCGCCCAAAGCAGTATGTCAATTGACTCTCAACATATTTCAATGTTATTTTTAGAAAATACATTTTTCTTTTATTTTTATACACTTTTTACAGCACATTTGAAGAGTTTCTCAAATCGAATTCATACAAACTGATGTGAATCGAGTCTGTAAACTTCACATAATAAGTTTGTTTGATAAAAATTTCATGATTGTTATTCAAAGCGCGAAATTAAAGTCCTATTAGAAATTTTTTTTAATTTCATCTGAAACCAAATTCATGTCCTTCAAATCGTAAGTTCAATGAATTGTATTATTTACAACACAAACATTTACATTCAAAGAGGAACAGTAGTTCTGTGTCGCTGTTAGCTGTTTTGTCATCAATTGCAAAGGCGTTTCCTCTAACAATGTTGCCTTAAAATGGTATTATCTTCTTTGTTGTTTTTCTGTTGTTATTAATAAATGCTCTCTTGAACAAAATATGTATTGTTAGATATTTTTCGACAAAAGTTATTTTTTTTCTCATCATTGAGTCACAGAAATCTGCTTGATGATTTTATAAAGTCAATTCAAATCTATTATTCACTTCCGATACATTCAGCATTAACTTAACATTTAATTAACATGCAATGAGAAATTTTATTTTTACTCTTTTTGACTTCTGATTCTTTTATTTTTTCCAAAAATGATAGAAAATTTATTTGAAATATCTACTGAACAAGAGAATGGAGAGTTTACAACCACAAGACCACTATTTGATACCCTTCACATAAACTGTGTTTTTATGCTTTTTACAATAACCTGATCCGATATCTCTTCCATTTTCTTTTTAGATTTTTCCTGTATTGTTTTATTACTCTTGTGTATCTACAAAAGGGGACGTCATTTCAACGATTGTTTAAAAGTTTCCATTTCAATGCCAAATGTAAAATCATATATCTGTTTTAAACACTTTTCAACTATAAAATCATAAAATTTAAACTAACGAAAAGCATTTTTATTTAGTACCATTTCCTGCCTGACACTTCTGAGTAAATAGTTGTGTTTATTATTTTCACTTGAAGTCACTGCAACAATTATGTAAAATGCTCTGTACATTGATAATATATGCGATAATGGGACATGAGGGAAATATACATTTTTATAACACACGTACATAGTATATTCAAGAACGACAAGTTCAATTAGAATAAATTGCACATTCCTCCCTTTTTTCTATCATTCGTTAAATAGAAATATTTTTTTTGAAAATACTTATGTGTAATATTTACATAAGGACTCAAATTCTAACAACATTTTTTTAACACTTTTTTAAAACAGGAAATGTCGATATTGATTCAGTTTTTGGCACATTTTCGATTTGCGCGTCATATATATGTCGTTCGACAATTAGTTATATTAGTTTCATACATGCAATTTTCATAACGTATTTTTTATGCTTTAGTCGGATTTTAGGTCAATTCACGTAGAAAATCAATACTTTTAATTGTTTTAATGCTTGCTTACAAACAAGCATTCGAGAACAAAGCGGTCTCCGCTTTTGATCTAGTTTCAATGTAAAAAGGAACTTTCGCTTGCACTTCCTTGTATACAGTTATATAGTTACATGCGATTAATTTTGATTTAAAAAACGGCAATTAAACACGAACTTGAATTTATGTTGCATATACCTATAAACTGTTTATAGCAAAGTTTGTCATAACATCCATATAAGGCATACTTTTTGTTCGTGATTGATCGAAGTTTGTCTTGTTTTAAGCTTTATTATTTTACTTTGTAAACGCGATGCTGATTAACTTATAATGATGTTCGAAAATATACTGATAATTTCTCTTTTTATTTCTCATTCTAGGTTGTAAAATATCAGAAACATCATGTACTTTAATTGCAAAAACAAGTCATAATCTATTCAAAAATACGCCGCCAATGAAATTTGCTTATAAGTTTCACACACATTGTACATATTTTTGTTTTCAACATTAAAACGAACAACATATCTAAAAGAATTGTTGAAATTTTTGTTCACAAAGTATCTGAAAATTATTGAGGTAGAAATGGCAGCAACCGTGTTGTTAGAAGCTCGACCTTACAGGCCATTCAAATCGAGCGAAGAATATTTATATGCTATGCGAGAAGATTTAGCAGAATGGTTGAACACAATGTATCCCGAGTTGGAAATTAACGTGGAAAATTTTATGGATCGATTGGATACTGGAGTTGCATTATGCAAGGTAGGTTTACTTTTACTTTTATTTTAGACTTTTCGCATTAAAACATTTTGCAAATTTTAATTATCTCAATGCTCTTCGTGTTTTTCATTACTTCACATTATGTACGAAAAAGATGATTTGATGACACATTTATGAAGACGAGTTTTTATTATGAAATTTTTGTCAGTCTTTTTTGAATCTTCATACGACTTTGTAGACATATAGAAGCGAGACAACAAGCAAAGGCAAAACAAAACAGGCAACATAATATAATAAAATAAGGTTATTGCTCCCTGTTTCTGATATATTTTGTGTAGTTGTGTACTATTTTATTATATTAATTTTATTTATAAACCTTTATTGGATGCATATGCGACATAATGCAAAAATGAAAAAATTAAAGCCAACTAACAATCTCTTCGACGAGAACGAGAAACAAAACAAAAATCAAATTGAAATAAATTCAATTACGTGACAATTTATAACAATAGGATATAAAATTTAAACATAAATTTCAACGTTAACATTTTATCAACATTATTAGGTGTGAAGATTAACGTTAAATTTATTACATACAATTATTCACTTCTTTACATTTTGATCAACTCTTACTTTTTTGCATCGTCGTTTTTGTCTGCTAAACATCGTGATTCATTCATCGGCACACGACTATTTATATCACAATTTTAATTGAATAATGAAACATTCAGATAGAAATCGTTCAACTATTTAGTTTTTTTCAACAGTTCTCAAAAAGAACTATTTATTACTCAAAATAAAACATCGATTATTTTTTTTTAGAATTCTAACACTTCATTAATGCTCTTTGTAAAGGTAACTTCTCGAACATTCCTTAAGTTCAACTACGAGTTCAATTAAATGTTATTATTATTATTAATTTTTAACTTCATTATGTGCTATTTATTATTCAGTTGTCCTTGACTCTAACGTAATTGAATTTGCTTTGCGAACATTTGATTCAGGAATAAAAGTTGTTATATGTTTGAATATCTATGACAAATTAAATCGCGAATAATTTAAATATTTCAAATGCATTTTAAAACTCACATTTAACATTTATTCGGATTATCCATTAAATTGTATTAAAAAATGTGATATAATTATTGAAGTATTTCAGATAGTATCTTTTTTCAAAGAAAACAAACTTTAAATTTAGTTAATTATTTGCCTTCCGTAAAATAAAAATTATTTTGTCGCTTTTGACCAATCAAATAAAAAAATATATTAGCTAAATAAGTTTTTCACTTATTTTATGATGAGTCAACACACAATTTAATTTCTTTGACGACTACTTTCGAGATTGTTCCATCACATTATCAGAATATTTATGTGATATTAATTTGTAATAAAATTTTTAAATTAAAATAAGACTGTCTGACAGCACATGACGTTACATGCGGCAAAAAATAAATTTAAATACGTTTAAGACTCAACTGAAAACAAGTACGCAACACTTTTGCAATTGTCTCATTATTTATATTTATGGTATTTGACTCGTTAGTAATTTTCTTACAAAATTGATATGATAATATAATTATTTTGCAGCAAATCTTTCTATATGTGAAAATCTACAGAGAATATGGATTTTGACAAACTTTTTTTATATAAATGTGTAAAGAAAAATAGATTGATTTTTCCCTTTTTGCAATTCTTTGTATAAATAATGGAAGAACTGCTTAAAGTAGTTTATTGAATTTCGATCAAATTATATTGTTCCCCCTAATTTTTATAAAAATATCAGCAAATTGTCTCTGGCTTTATTTTTATGATTCGAACGTGGCAATCTGTATGTGACACTAATCCTGTGTATATTACGAGAGTCAGCTGTTATATTTGTTATCGACCAACAAGAAATACATATTACATTTCCAAGTTTTATATGAATAGACATTGTCGAGATTTCCCTTTCTGTAGATGATATATCAAGACAATATAGAACTCGAAAAGTGCACGCCTTGAATAAAAAAGATTTGCTTAACAAAGCAAATATTTCGTGTTCAACCTTATTGACATGTCTTATCTTACTTTCAACTTCATACATTTCGTCGTATGTTTTTGTAAAAAAAAAAGTTGATTTTCTGATCTAATTTAGCTTCAGGTTAGAACAATCAAACTATTCTAAAAGCCAAAATCACCCTCTAAATAAACGTTTCCTTCTACGATCTATATTCCGTTCCCTCAATAAATTCTTTCAAATTTCACAATAATTTACGATTATGATATTTGTTCATATTAAATTTCATTGTCAACTATACGATATGACACGAACGAACTTCTAAATTTGTTCAAGTTAGCAAAGGAAAAAACATCCTATGATTAATAGTAGTGCATTAATATTGAAGAAGACAACAAGAACAACGAAAATGTGAAAATAAACATTTTGCAAGTAAAACATCTGCATGATGTTTTCGTTTACTGACCTTTGTTATGACAAAAATGGTAGAACATTATGAAGAGATTATTTTTGATATACCTTCATAACGTTATCATTTTTCAAATGCTTGTCATCAAAGGGGACAAATATAAGTGCGCAATTTTTCGTATTTAATAAATAATAAATTGAGTTATCCTCAAAACATAAATTGCAGTGTTAGTGTTAAATGGTGTGGAATTGAATTAATTTCAAATTATTTTTGATGTTTAATTAGAGAATACACAAGAGTTGGTCGAAACAAGTTTGCAATGTTGTACAATAAATCCGATCTAATGTATGAAGGCTTTTAAACAAGCTTTAGGCGAGCAGCAAGAGAACTTGTAAAATTTTATAATAAGCTTGTCATAACCTGTCGTCCTACTAGAATTAGCATAATTTTGACGTATTTTATAGTCAACTATTGTAATTATATAAATTGATAAAATGTTAATTATATTGCATGCAAGTACAGTTTGCTATGTGACGGGATGTAAAAAAAAACATTTCAATTATTTTTCATCTTTGTTGCGTAGTCAAAGATAATTTAAGTGACATTTGCATAAAAAATTGCTCCTTTTTTGCACAATTTTTTCACAGCAATTGACATATTTGTGTTATTATTTTTGACATAATTGGGCTTATAGATCAGACTCAGCTGCAATATGTGACAACAAGATCGCCTAAAGTTATAAACGATCAAGAGACTTTTTACGTGTATCTCCTAAATAGAACGTAATTAATAATAAATAATGGTCATTTATGTAATAAATATCATTTGCGTACAAATTATACGTTTTTTAGAATCACATTTAATTATAATTATTATACGCGCAACTTTTATCTTTTGATGTTTTTACGGCTAAAGTAGTTTGAGAATTTTTATGATTATCGTAAATTGAATTAATTACCTTCTTGCATATATAAACTGAAGTTGAGAAATATAGAAAAAAAACTGAAAATTTTTAGAATTACTTATGAAACATAAAATTTTTGCAGTACTGTTTAGTTAATCTTGTTCTATATGAAATAAAATTTATCAAAACTCTTGATTTTGCACGATGTTCATGTAGAATATGATCGCTAACAGAAATATAAAAAAAAAAAAAATGCAGAAGAATCGCGTTGGTTAAAGTTCTGTTGTGAATGTGAAATCGGAAACAGTGTATGATAAATCGTATGCAATTTTTAGACAACAAGATTTTGCTTTCAAATTTATTTTGTTTTGTTTTCAAAAAAGAAAAAAAAATCTCAATTTACTTCAAAAAGTATGTTCTTACACACCTCAAAGTCAACCTGTAACATAAGTCACTCAGTATGAATTATTTAAAACACTTTAGGAGTTACATGAGCTAAAGTAACCAAAAGATAAGGAAAAAATGCCACAAGCTATATTTATAAACGTCGTTCTTTTCATCGCATAAATAAGCTGTAAAAGATGATACAAAAATTAATTAAAACCGAGATTGAATGCAGACAAACCTACCATTTAAGATCAATTTGATGTTATAAACATTTAATTAAAGTTTTGAAAGAAACGCATTTGACGCAGAAGGAGTCTTGTTTTAAAAATTATGTGATAGATCCGCCTTTTTTCAGAAAATTCAATGATATGTTTTCTTAAGTTTATAATCGTTTTGAGAGAGGTTTTTTTTGCTTTGTACGAAAAAATCAATAACATTTTGTTGAAAAATGCATCCCTTGAATGAGATCAAATAAACCACAAAGAAAAATCTTTCAACTTAATGCACATTCACTCCCCTTTTTCCCTCAAACATTTGGGTGAATTTTATTATGGTGAAACTACGTCTACTTCTAATATAAAAGTTTAGCATGTTAAATAATTTATTTTCATTATCATCTGTCTTAAAATCAATGGAAATTTTTTTTTATTTTTTATCATTTTCATTGTTTGGTCAGTTTTACTTGAAGAAATTCGTATTAAAATTGAAACTAATGCTTATGATGCCTTAAATAAGAAACCATTACGTCGCGACAATAATTTTGATTTGACGTGCAGTTTTATTATTTGGATTTTTCTATTGAAAAATTCTTGCATTGTTATCAAAAGTCTGTCCAATAAAAATATATTAGGTATAATTAAATTCATTCTTTAATATTTGAAAGTAATTTTAAATTTGTCTGCGGGCTGTTGTATAAAAAAAAATATGACGTTTATTGCGTTTGTCTGTATATGTGTTAATTAGTTCAGATCTTTTGTTGTCGTGATCATTTGCATTAAAACAAGCTAAAATTAAAAGTTAACCATTTATTGTATTGTTTCTGATTATCAATCAATATCAATTAGTATTATATGATTGTATCGTGTCTATCGTCCCAAGTGCAATGTAGCATGAAATAACATTAGAATTTTTTATTGTATTGGTATCATAAAAATAATAATTTCATTTGAATGAACAAAAAATTTAATTGAATAAAATTAGTAAGAAATCAATTAATCTGACAATGCAATAAATGTGAATAAAATGAATGACATTGACAAAATAAAAAAACAATAACTTTGTGTATGCAAAAAAGTCATATGTACCACTTCAAATGTCAAGAGTACTCAAAAAAATATCTTATCAGATTGAGTTTATTAAGCAGCTTTTGTAACTGTTTCAGAAATTTACACTTATTTTATTGTTAGAGAAATTTTTCAACATATTTTTATAACTTATTCAATCGAAATATTTATATTCAAATTAAATCGAATATAAATCTATTACACAATTTCTTGTTTTGCTCATAAATTTAAGATTTAAATGACTAAATTTTGGACAAAACCAAATAGTATTAGATATTTTATTCGATTATCGCCTTGGTTTGTGTCTTGTATATTGCTCTAATATGGATCTTTCCACTCCATATTGATAATGAACAAAACAAAAACAAATTTTATTGTACCACACACGAGTTTTATAAGCTGTAAGGTAACTTCTATATAATACTGGTTGGAGAGAGAGGTGCATAAAGGCGTTAATAAATAAATTATTACGTGTGCACAATTGGTCATTGTGTTGCACGTTTTGATAAGTATTTCAATATCTCTTGATTAATTAAAATCTCCATAGCAATGTTTGATAATAAAATAAGAGTTTTCAATGTGTTTGAATGAATAAAAAAGTAACAAATCCCATGTGTGTGTCTCGAATAATAACAATATTGAAACATAAAGCTGCATATGAAAAATACAAATCGGACCCGTATATAAGAATTTATTTTTATTTTCTTTGCATTCCAAGTGTGTTCCTACGTATTTATTCTCACTTATGTCGTCGAACACGATGCATATTCTGTTCAAAAAGTGAGAATAACTACTACATATTTTACTTTTGAATTTGTACTAAAAAAAAGTATACTATGCTGTTTGAACCCTAACAAAAGTAACAGCAGCAGAGATATATCCGTAAATAGTAGGTACATAACAAAAATAATAATAATAATTTAGCTGTTAATCCTGTGTAGATAGACTATTCTGGATTATTTGTTGTAAAGTTGCTGCGTGGGGGATATATTTTATTGTGCATTATAAATATTTAGAATTGGAAGTTGTTCCTTTATCTTGTTGTTTTTATTGCGGTATGTTGTGCAATGTTCTGCTCTAGTTGTCGTTCACTTAAAAAAAATTAGTTAAATTCGTGTATTACATTATTCATCTCATCAAACATTACTTTTAAAATGTTTTTTCGTCACTTTTTTGTTGCAATCTCCATTTTTTAATCTAATAAAATTCTAAGTTCTGCGCCAATAACAACTGTGCGTGGACAAACTTTCTGTATGTAGGTGTTGTTTTTAATTACCTACTGTCTGTCTACTTTATTCTTCTCTGTTCTCAAAGCATGCAGTGTGATTTGAATATAAAATAAGCAGCTATCGGAAACAACTGTCTTCTCTCAGTTATATAATATCTCATTTTCGAACGAAAATAAATAAATTATAAGAGAAGAAAACTCAAGAGTGTATTTATGTGTGTGTTGCGCTGAAAGATTAAAATTAATGCATCATTATGAAATTGTATTATGCTTAAGAGAAAAAACGGGAGAAATAGACGATGATCCATCTATCCATGCTTTAATCAAAAATTCATCAATGAACGGCAACAGGAAGCTTGGTTAGCGTAAAATATTGATAACCGAGACGATGACCTTATTCTTTGTATGCATAAAATATATGTATGTACATCTGCATGCTGATACTCACTGTGTTTATTTGTATACCCAATTTTATAATAATCGTCGCCCTCGTCGTTTTTCGAATGTTCCCATCTTCTTTATGTCAACTCTTTATATGCATAGATATATAGTTCGTATTATTACTTTTGAATGAATGCGTTATATATACTCATTTTCAAATGATCAAATAAAAAATACATTCAAAATTAGTTTATTAAAACATTTGAAGCCGCAACAACGTTACAATATTTTGTAAAATTCGTAAATGGATATCTTAATATAAATGCATGCTTCTCATCCAAAATTAAAGAAGAAAAAAAAAACAATCAGAAAAAATAAAACATCGATCACTGTCCCCAAATAGTACTTCTCATCTATAATAATATTTAAATGTTGCGTCATATGTGACAACACATGTATTGAATCAGAAATGTTTAGAAGACAAATAAATAAAGAAAAAATGTAGTTGACACATCCGGAAAAGAAAACGTTCTTTATGACTGATCAACTGAGCATGTATTGAGTGACAAGAGAATTTTATCGCACCATTTTTGATAAAAATGATCTATCAAAACGGAAAAGGAAATCAACAACAGAGTCATCATCATTTCTACTGTATATACTTTTACATTTATTACTTGATCATAGTTTGTTGAAAAAAAAGTTCAAATAATTAAGTTTTCCTCAATTTACAACGGCAAATTATATTAAATATTCAATCTAACAGTAATTACTCTAATTTAAATATTAATTTATCTTTTGTGCATTACTACTTTAATTGTAATTATTAAAGTAAATCTATATATTCATATAAGAAATAGAGAAAGAGCATTTTTTAATGCTTGATATTTTACTCTTGTCATTATTACTAATTTATATTAATTAATTCCTAATTTTGTAAACATTCGCTTTAATAAGTCCATTGCCTACAATTATATTTACGTATTAGTTATTATTTTTGTAAATACATAATTTTCTTAAAGATAAATTTTGATAAAATTTTAATGATTTGGTAGATATTTGATCTTCGTAATATGTACTAATGGAATATGTTATCTGATGAAATAATAAACTAATTACATGTTTTAGAAACTTATGTTTTTGCCAGCATTTATTGTGTTTTTATGTTAAACAGCTCATAAATATGGTGTGAAGACATCGAACTAATGCGCTTAGAGATTAATTTATCATGTTAGCAGCATTTATAATACATATTTTTCAACTTAATTTCAAAATGTCATCGAAATTGAAATAGAAGCAGATAAAGTGCAATGTAGCTTTATTTGCGATAAGTAGAACTAAATAGGTCAGCTTCTATTATTAAGATGTAAAACTTTAACGAAACATTTTCTTTTGCGTTCAAATTTAACCAATTACATTATATCGCATGTCATGTTATCCGAGTAAATTTATTATTTTGATTATGAAAGTGTAATTGTACATTTTATGTCTTAACTATAATTGGAAATATATTCTCATTTTATTTTCTTTTCGGACTCTACAAATCTAATACAAACACTTTGAAACGTTAAAGTATATTTTGGATGCTGTGCTATTGCAACATAGTGTCATGTCGCTTGTCTTGTTAAAAATCTACTATTTGGTATTAGAAAAGTGCGTTGTTGTACTCTTGCAACATCAGATCATTCAATTAACTTTAATGATATTTTTGAACATCTTAAACTTATACACTATAATTAGCATTGCTACTTCGGATTCTACGTAGACATTTTTTTATCATTTATTTTCTCTATCTTTAATGTTCGAATAAGAAATATTCTACACATAAAAATTCTTGATAAATATTTTTATCTTCAACAATCATATACATACAAAGAAAAAAATATTTTTATATTTGTGTTTTATGCAAGGCGAGATCGTTGTCTACAACTCTTTTTACGCATGAAAATAAACATTTCTGTATGATCAAGCTGTGTTTGTATTAAACGTGCATTTTGAAAATCCATAAAGTTTGTATATTATTTTTATTATTTATGTATGTTTCGTATATGTATAAAATAAAAATACATAACTAGAATTTTAAATAAAAAATAAGGAACATCGTTAAGAACAAAGGTTTCTTGTATAAATATTATGAAATGGTTAACTAAAATTACCACATGATGTTGACGGATATGTTTATTTCTTGTAAATCTTGAGTTGTAAAGAAACGATAACAACACAAACATGACAATACTATATTTTGAAAGAAAATTGAGATATATATTGCTAAAAGAATGTTTAAAAAATTATGTATTTTTTCAATTATTTTGCTTTTAAGAATATACTTTTTTGCTCTCCTATAGTGAAGTTTTATGTTTTGTTTTTATATAGTTTAATCGCTTATAAAATATTTGTATTCCATTAGTCGCAAAAAATTCAACATATATTATCGACATAGTTTTGTCTCACTTATTTAAATTGAATATTGATTCATAACACAAAGAAAAACCAACGGAAAGTATGAATAAACAATAAAAAAAACAAAAAAGATGAGGGAACTATGTAAGGTTTTAAGTTTGTGAATTTTTTGTCTTCAAATAGATCTGCGATCTAAGTTTATTTTTAAACTTACAAAAAAAATTGTATGACTCATTTCAAATAAACAATAATTTCTAAATAAATTTTAGAAATAATCATGCTTTTATATTTATACATTATTTAAATTCTAAAAACAACTTAATAAAATATTATGAATATCCTATTCCTGTTATTACATAACTCTCTTCAGTGCTTACAAGAAACAAAAAATCAAACCTACTTAAACCTCATCAAGTTCTTATATCATCAAAATTCATTAAAAAACGTTGACGGAATGCCGCCACTTTGCGCCTGTTGCCAAAAATTTATGTCACAATAACATTTAAATTAACCAAAAACGGTAACGTGTTGAAAGTGACATGCAGACACTTTACATTTTTTGTCTCAAATTAACAATCTCTTACGGTAGGAAACTCATGACAAGATACGGAACAAATCATTTTTGTTGTTCATAAACGTTGAAGTTCTTTTTTTTGTCATTTATTTATATTAAAATAGTTTGAAAAATATTAAATTTCATTGCGAGCACAAAACTAAAAGTATTTGCGAATCGTTTAAGTTCAAATTATAATTTAATATTTTTTCTTGTTATTAAAATAATCGAATTTAAATCAGCTTTTTGAGACAAAACATTCAAGCAATTACAAAAACGATATAATTTATATTGTTGTGTTCCATGTAAATTGACACGACTTGATTTTTTAATTTCGCAAAAAGCGAAAATAAACTTGTTTGTTATTACTTGCTGCCGAATGCTTACATATTTTATATTACTATGTAAATTGTTTTGTAGAAATGGATTTCATGGATTCATTATTGATTCATGAAAAATGAAAAACAATAAAAAGAAGTGTTAATTAAAATGCAATTACAAAAATGAATGCGCGGCGAGACGTCTTCAATATTTAGTGGCGTAAGTGTAATTGATGGCTGTTGAATTTATTATTATTACAAAATATTGACTTTGAGCTATAAATTAGTCTTACTCAATTGATTTTTGAACTTTTAATTCGCTTTGAGGAAAATCGCAGTTTGTTAAAAATATAAAGCAATCAAAGATGGAAGATTGAAACAAAAAACAAAAATTATCCTTCACAAAACGATTTTCTGCCCAAAAAATTTTAACTTTGAATGTATTATTAAAATTTTACGATTATTATTAAGTAAAGTAATACCCAAATTACCCATTTATGGATGTTGTTGTTTTGCAAGTTCTTCACTTTTTTTCTCTTCTTTAACAACAAATATTGAATAAATTAAAAACAAGTAAACAAGTATTCAATGTATTGAAAGAATTTGTTTTTAAACCTATACAACTGTATCAACTAATTTTTATCAGTCGTAGGAGCCAAAATTGGATGGAAATAATCCATAAATTTAATTAAAAATCAATTGGAGAACTTGTTTATGCGTACGTGCCAGTTTATCATCATGAAACTTGTCTTAACTGACTGTACATACATTCTTAAATTGAAATAAAAATGCAATAAATGCTGTTGATTGTTCAAAAAAGTGTTCAAGATTTTGAATAGTAACCCAAATGCAATCATTTCTTTTAAGAATAAAATTTTCACTTTTTCTTACTTTTAAGATTTACATATGTGTCTTGTACATCACTGATCCAAATTGTGTTTTACATATTAGCGTTTTACTGATTCAAGTCTTTAAGTCAAGACGTGTTCGTCGAGGTAAAACTAACTTCACTATACTACTACTGTATAACTCGCCATTCAATTTGTTCAAAAACGTGGGCTCTGTTGGAAGGACATTTTACACAATTACACGCAATGAATTTCATCGTTTTTACAACAAATTGTCTGAAATACCTAACAGTATGACGATCTGATGTTATAAATGACAAGAAAATTGATTAATTCAAATTGTTTTCAAATGTCGCTTAAAATCAAAATAATTTTTGATTAATAAATGTAGGTGTTCTCTTCGTAAGCTGATTTTTCTGATAAAAAAAATCACTAATTCAATCTTTGCGAACGTGACTTGTCATAAAAACAATTCAAAAACAGCAAATGACTGACTTGTAAATTAGTTTATTCACCTCAGACTGTCATTAAATTTTCTCAAAACTTAATTTTAAATGGATAAGCAACTAAAAAATTTGTCATTTTAGCGCCATGTTGTTGTTTTTATTGTGATAACATAAGTATATGTCTTTTGCTTGTATTGTTTGCTTTTCAAATCACTTAGAAAAGAAAATATTTTAATAAGAATGAGACACGTTTATTGTGTCATTTTATCTTTGTTTTATAACTTTCTGAACGAATTTCTTTTTACCGCCATTCTATTTTGAATTCTTAATTTCTTTCTTCTTGCTGCTTTTCATACATTTTTCGTGACGATCATTCAAGAAAAAAACCGTTTCACTGAAATTCTCAAGAAAAACCTGTACATGTCCCACGAAGAATATTTCCATATAAATTAGGAACAATCGGCTATTGTTTGATTTTTCTACTGTTCTTTCCTTCATAAAAGCTTACTCGTTTGCCTGCCTGCGTGTTCTTATTGTTGAAAAAAAAACTAAAGATTTGTTTTCAATTTACGATGCGGCAAATATCAAAAAAAAAAAAAAAGAAATTAAACTCACGAAATTTCATGTCCTACTGCGTTTTTTGTTAGGATGATTGGTTATTACCCTTTTTTGGATCATTTTAAGTAAGAAATTTTAAAATGTAATGTAAATTATGAAATTATGGTCATTTTATCTGTATAACGAGGAGTAAAAAGCAATAAAGTTACACAATTTAATAGTTCGTTTTAATCTTTTGAATTCTTCCTCTGTAAATCACATACTTCTTCACGGCTTTTTACTTTTGCAGTGTTTGTTATGTTGTTTATTTAATTCAAAATCATGTTAATAGTGGTTATTGTAATAAATCTCAATAAATCATCACACTTTTCGTGTTACTGAAATTGTTGATGTTTCTTGTAATATTTTTTACTTTTCTCTCTTTAGTTTGTTTGTATATTTTATATTGCATCTTTTTCTTTTTTCATATATCTCTTATACTATATTATATTATTATTATATTAAAAATTATTATTATTATTAAAGCGCACATCCAGCGAATGTGCATGATGGTTAAACTTTTTAACAAGTAACATGCAATCATGCATTATTATCATCACCCATTGAATTTTCTTTCCTATTCACATAAAAAAGTTATCATTATAATAATTTATAGCAAATATTCATCGACATAAAAAGTGCAATTTTACATCATCTTGAATACATTGTAGATCAAAGACATATTTCTAAAATCAGCATTCGATACCCAAAGCACATAAAAAGTAAACTATCCGATATATTAAATTATGCCTATATATATGGAATGATTACCTCTTTGTTACACTTATAATGTACCTATCCTTAAAATTGAACTCAGTGATCATCTTGATGGATTATAAAAATAAATAATGTGAACGTCATATTTACATATATATATATATATATTTAAGCTTTTTTCTTCCATTAGATTGCAGAATAGCAAATTATTTAAGTGTCACATAGTATTGAAGTTTTGATCTTATATCCATTTTTGTTTGATATGTTTGTATAAATTTAAAACGACACTTGTTTAAATGTTTATAATTGTCATCTTTTTGTGTCATTTGCAAAACTGTAAAATACCTAATATAGAAAAGAGAATGGATTAATAATTTTTTCCTTAATTAATATTCATACATTTTTGTTCTAAAATCGTTTATAAGCTTATAAAAATATTTCAAAATCTCATCATAACCGTTCAGCTCTAATGTATTCAAAAGCAATCCGTGCCATTTTAGGGCATATCAACTTCTTAAAACAAATAAATTACGCCGCAACAGAGTGCTATAATTTGTTTCCATCCTCTTTTTGGTCACACACTTTGCAATGACGTATGCAACAGAGCGACGACATGACGATATTAGATACACTCACACAAATTATAAATGAAATGTGAAATGATCAATTTCAGATGCATTCATCAAATCCATATAGTTGATATTGGTATGAAAAATATTAACCAAACCACCTATGTCGTCGATAATTCAAAGATTATAAAAGAAACGAGAGAAATATTAATTTATAAATACCTTTTGATGGTGTTGCATTAAATAACGAGACCTTTATCTCAAAAAGATTAACAACCTTTAAGTGTTATATGTTGCACATTCCATATTCGTGGGTACGAGAAACAAAAGAAATGACTTTAATTTCAAAATAATATGATTTATATTTGTGGAAAGTCCATGTGACGGATGTGATTAATACGCACAAAAGACAAAGAAAAATGGTCCAGACAAATGGCATTACAAGCAATTATAATATTTATATATAAAAAGAAGATATAAAATCACAACAATAATATAAAATATATTTTACCTGTGCTTGTTTCCCTGTTTTTAATCAATAATGTGATAATTAATATATTTGTGCAATCAATTATTATTATAGTCGGAACGAAAGTGAGAAATTACCAAATTTTGTTTTCGAAACCATTATTCTTCTCATTCGTATTATTAAATTAAATTAAAATATTGACCTTTGGTTCCTTATGTTCTTTTTGAGGTCTTATTTTTCATAAGTGTTTGTATGTGACGTGCTTTTTTACATGCGAGAGATCGATTATCTCTTTGACCTTCTTTACATAAAAACTTGACCAAATATTGTGTTTATGAATAATGAAATTCAAATTAAATTCAAGAATGTCATATGATAGTTTTGGAATTCGGTGCGATTCTCTGTAATTGTGATACTTATTCTTGATCGAATGTATGAGTCTGCAAATGAAAGCAAAGCATCAAGTTTTGATAAATTGGGATCTAAGTCCTTTACCATGAATATCAAATATCCAAGTTTTAAAATCGTTGTTTTGCGAGCGGTTTCTTATGAAGGAAGAGTCTCATCATCATGCCATTGTATGAAAAAAAAACATGATGCTATCTTCCTTGATATATTGCGCGACAGACTATAATAATATTTATTTCATTTTAATATCTAAGTGTTTCATTTTAGTTTTCATATGCAATCAAAATATGACTCAGAAATACATATTTGTAATATTAAGATGAAAATAAGAATCAACAACAAAAATGTAGTAACAATAACGAAAAATAACCATGAAAGTTCATGCAACTTGAATAAAACATCAATGTTATGTATTTTACATCGTGTGCTGTTTGCATATGATAAACTTATATATAAAATATATATATAAATATAAGAAACAAACATCAACTTACGTTATTATTATGTTATATTTTATAATCGCGTTTCGTTTCATCGTTAGTTCATGAACCTGTGTCTATGTTATGATTTGTTCGACATGATGTTTTGCTTTTTTTGCATACAAAACGTCGTCTGAAGACGATAAAAACAACAAAAACAAGTACATTGATATAAGAAATGTTGGATGATTCTACTGAGATAAACATATTTAAACGGCACCAATAAATATTAAAATTCACAGCGACAGAAGCACATCTCTTGACTCTTAACATGTCACATATTTGTCATTTTCATAATATTCTTGCATTTTCTTTGTACAAAAAAAAAAAAAAAAAAAAACTCTGAATTATGTCAATTTAAATTAATCTTACATCTTTTTATATCTTATGTCTTTTAAGCATGCAAACAATGTACGAGAAGCAGCCGAGGAATATTTAGCGAGACGACAAGCGAGGCAAAAGTCAATGACAAAGTCCATTACATCGGGATCTGCTGGACCGATTTTGAGTTTGGGAAATGTTCATTATTTGCCTTTAGCAAAGAGTGGTACATTTTTCGCACGCGATAATGTATCCAATTTTATCACTTGGTGTCGGTAAGTTATTTTTCATTCATAAACTACTTGTGAAAAAATTTGTAAATCAATTGAATGTCAATTAGTTATATTAGTTTCAGATTAAAACCCACACATATTTACACTTGAAGAAAAGTTTTAAATTTGATTCACATAATATTCATTATAACTTACTAATTTTTCTCCATACTTTACTTATAAAAAACCAAGCATTTTAATATATTTATTAAATAATACTTACATTAATCCTATGACAAAAAAAACTCCGCTCACGCAGCAAGTTATATCACGAATTGCAACTGGTCGTTGTTTGTTAGTCAAGTCACCTGATAATAACATTATTAAAATTAATAAATATACCTATTTTCTTTTACCTAATATGTAGCTCAACAATCCGACGTATTTTGCATTGCAAAAATCGTGCACACAGTGGGATCAAAATTTCCGAAAATTTCTAATTATGTACTATGTCATCATTTATTATTTCTCCATTTTCAAGAAAACAAAGAAAGTGACATAACAATGATAAATTGATGTTCATTAGCATCTAACAAAAACTAAAATTTTATACAAACGCATAGTTTAGTTGTTTGTTTGCAGCAGTTACTTGCAAAAATTTGTAGTTGGTCAAAATGCAAAACAAAAAAAAAATAAATAATAAAAAGATTTGCATAAAGTTATGCAGCCTCATTCATCACGCATTCGTGCAATAATTAAGTGAAATGGTATTTAGAACACATATTTTAAGCGCCTACAGACAAAATAAATAATACGAATTGCATTTTGAATAACATTACAACCTGACTTTTCAATACAGGGAAGGGACAATTTGTTTATTTATAAGCATCACAAAAAAAAAATCGAAAGTGAGAAATATTGAGACACTTGAATACCCTTATGAATGAGGAAAATATTTAGTATTGGTGAAATTAGAGCAAAAGAAACAATGAATTATAAGAAAATGTACAATTAAATTCATCTGTACGACATTTTACATGAGTCGAAACACAAAATATTATGTTAAAATTTCGACTCAATTCAGAACAATTTTGTTGCATATGTAATTTTTGTGACTAACAAATGAATTGATTTCTGGTTTTAAATATGTATTTAAAGTTAAAGATAAATACACATATTTTCATAATAATTTTGTTTCTTATCGTTTAATTTTAAAATTAAAAATTAAATTAAATTAAATTATGAAAAATTCAAAGTTAGAGAACATAAGTTCGTTTTACACATCTTATTTGATATTAAATTAATCATATTCATTTACTTTCGTCAACAATGATTTGCACATTGTATAGACACTTTGATAGAGGTACTTAAACAAGAATCACACTTAAGTCTTACTTGACCAAGAAAAAAAAATACTAATATGAAAGCTATAATAAAAAGGTTATGATGAATAATCTTCGATATTGATTATTTTGAACAATTTTATTCATTTACAAATATCGAAATACGTAAATGATATTACTATTTATTTATTTTTTATTCATTTTTACAGAAAAGGCCTCCATATTTTCGAGTGTTTATTGTTCGAGACAGACGATTTAATAATGAGAAAAAACGAAAAGCATGTGATATTATGTTTGTTAGAAGTAGCAAGGCGTGGTGCTAAATTTGGTAAGTGTTCCGTTTTCTCTTATATTTAGACCGCATGAGTTTTGTTGATCTTTATGTGTATTCTTGCGTTATAGTTTTACAATAATTAAATAATTTATATTAAAAATCTTTAAATTGATTGATTCATTACTTGTATAAACAGATGTTATGGTGCATGATTTGTGTTATAAAACTCATTCATTTTTATTTAATATTTTTATTTAACTTTTTATTTATTTTTTAAATACATTTTTATATTATAGGTATGCTTGCACCCATGTTGGTTCAAATGGAACGACAAATAGATCGCGAAATTGCTGCCGATAATCGTGCCAATGGTGTTGGATGCGGTACTCAAACTGAAATAAATGGCAAAAATTCCATGTCGACCGAAACAGAGGGTTTTGAATCAGATTCAGATGAAGAGGAAGATGACGATAATGGACCAATGTTGATGTATGGTCCAATGCCGCAGATCATTACAAATGACTTAAAGAGTCTAGACGAAATGGTAAGTGCATAAAATATTAAAAGTTACTGATTTGCTTGCCGTTTCATCCGTTAATTTTTTTTTTTTTTGTTTGATATCTTATATTATGTTAAAATTTTACAATCAACGCAATTTTTAAAGAATTTTACTCGCTATTTTTGAAAAACTTTATAAATTTTCCTCAAATTGTTTAATTTATCTCCTTGAGTTTTTTTGGTCTAAAACTTTTTTACTGTAAAGTAAAATTCTTCAAAAATCCCCAAAAAGAATCGCGAAGCTTTAGCGAGAAATGGATTTTTTTTTGTAATTGGCATTGTTAAAATTTATTCAAATATATATTATAATACAAAATCAATTTACAGAAATTACTATTTACTTCTTTACATTCAATATTTAAGGTATTTGACATCAAAAATCTCAGTTTATAAAAAGCGAGAATGCATATTGTGAAAATCTTTGGTCATTTTTGGTTGAATAGCCTCATAACAATAAATCGTAATGCATGTCCATAAACAATAACAGATACAAAGAGAGAATATCTTGAACAAACATTGTGAATAAGCTCACACATTATTCATGCTTCGGATTAAATTATTCATATTTTTGATGTGTAAAATTGATAACACGGTACATAAACAGACTTACATTCCTCTATAAGAGCTTTGAAACTTTTGAAAAAAAAGTTACACTAAAAGATTTGGATCATAATTTTATGTTTATTATAATAAAAAAGCAAAATTTACACAAAACACTATAACTTTGCCGCACAACAGATAATGTCAAATTGTACAGTGTATAATTTGCGTTAATTGAAATTTATTTTTCTTATGCAAGTTTAAAAGCAAGCATGGACGATATAATATAAATATAAAACATAATTGATATCTGATTAATATCATTATATCGATTGAAATGCAATAATAATATTGTAATATTATAATTTTATTGCAACTTTATCTGCATTTATATTCATACCCTCATTGTGGTCAACAACTGTTGGTATGGTAGTTTAGCATTTGCTCGAGTATAACAAACTACAACACCTCTTAGCATGAAATGGTAGCTATTTTAATAGATTTATGTCAGTTAATTTTTCTGCAGTACAGATACTCTTAACATGCTTCTTGCATGATAATTAAATAGTTTTCGCATATCATGTTAAAATCTGTTTATAGCCAGTTGAAGTATTTACTGTAAAAAGAAGTCAAACACTTTTGTGTAAAATATACAAAACAACAAAATAGAATATATTTAATCAAGAAATCACATTAAACTTACTTATAGAGATTTTTAAGTATCAACCAATTTGTTTTTACTTTAAGTTGAAAATCAGCTCTTTGCATTCGATATAAAGATACATCAAGCTTTGTGAGAATGTTTAATGTGCATCATTCATTTAATGAACATTAAATAAGAAACAAGATGCTGAAAAGCATGAATGACAAGACTATAAGCTAAACTTTATATTGACTTGAAAGTGAAATGTTAGAACAAATTAAATGTGATTTATGGATACATTGTTTCTTTATTGAACGGTAGTTTTTGGTATTTGAAAAACAGATCAAGGGTCAAGACGATTTTTACTTTGTGAATATGAGACACATTTCACGTGAAAAAGTAAAAGTATCCATGTACATAAATTTATTTAATGACTATTTATGTTCGGTAAATAAACGGTAGCTTGAAAATTTTTAATTAGCATGTTAAAAGAAAACAACGAGAAAAGTGTCGTTTATGGACCTTTTTGTATTTCTTCAATACATAATTGCCATAAAGCATTTAAAATTTGAATATAAAATACAAAATTAAATTAAGATCTTTTTGTGTTTGCCGCGTTCGCCACACATTTTGCAAGCGAGATGTTAATCAGCTTCCATTTTTCCGTCTTCATCAACTTACATAAAAATTTCATGATTATTTTTGTATGCCGTTGCTACAATATTACTCTTTATACATTTTCTGTAGCAAAACAGTAGTTTGGTAAATTTTGCACAAATAACTTGCACGATTCAAACATGATTACACAATTTATTTAGAATAAAGAGCTTTTACTTTCTTTGTATATGCAGGAAAAAAATTGTTGAAAAAAGCAAATGATGACTATGATATGTATTTGCGATCTGTACTTAATGTACAGTATGTTATAATAATCGAAACAAAAAGCAGACACAAATCTGGTTAAAATCATGCCCAGTAGCTATATTATTTCTTCAAATGAATCAATTTCGTGCATTGTGTGTGAGCTGTTGCTGCACATTTAAATGTACATAATTTCGAAACAATATTAGTTGCTTTGTACATTCAAATTAAATTTTGATATACGTCTCACCATTAGTTTTTGATGCAATCGAATCACAATCAAAATACATCAATATCAAGATTTTGAACATGTTTTTGATATTTTTCTGACTTATTAAACCAACTTTTTGTGCTTGAACTATTGTAAATATGATAAAAATATGTTTCTCATAATATAGTTGATGTATTGTATGTATTATAATTTAATGTTTTTTATTAATATAATTTATAGAAAATTTGTTGCGTGTTTCGTTGTATTTAAAAAAAAAAAAATGTTTAGTACATGACGAATTAAAACCATATAGGTAAACATCCATATCGATATTTTTGTAAAAAATCTTGCATTGCAAAAAATAGTGATTTAACAAAATCTTTTGTATTTAGAGTTGCTCTTGAAATCTCTTGTCGTTCAAGTATATTTCCGTAAAACATTGAATTTAAATGTTTCATAAACATATTATTTATTTCAAAAGTAATTGTTGTTATTTTAAAATTAAATATTCAAATAAACTGCACGCACAACTAATTTAACCCTCATCTATTTTTACAAATAATTTTTTTTGTGCGTATGATTAACAAAAAGCGGATTAATATCAATGAGTTAAGTCGATATAAGAATAAGAAAAGGTAATATACAAATGTTTTGGTGCGAAAGTACAATTTGAACGTGCAACAATAAAATTTTAAACAAACACTTTATCGTATGATAAATCATAATATTGTTAAAATACAATTACACGCCATATATGTAAAGACTTTACTTGACAAGGTCAATAAAAAATTAATTTATTTTTAATTTCTGCAAAAAAAAATTGTATAGAAAAATAAAAAATTATTTCTGTTAATAAAGAAAAATTTCAATATTATTATTATTATTGTTACAAAATTTTTGATTTTCTTCACTCTTTTTCTGAACATGGCAGAAAATGAACTTTCAAACGCACGCATTTTAACCTTTTGTAACGAATTGTCTAAGCTATACCCAAATATGGATGGACCCGATTCTACAGAATTTCAAAGAGTATATAAAAATTTCACTTTTTGTATGATTATTATCATAATATATAATTTTTGTTCAATTCTAATGGTAATGTTGCGCATAAAAGTAGTGACAACATATACAACAGTTTCTAATCCAAAATGCTATTTGTAAACATTATGAATGGTGAACAATATCAGAGGGAAAAATTATTGAGAAATTTCGCATTAATAAGTCGCGATGTGTTTGCCTTTTTTGTAAACATTATTATTGGATACTTTTTATTAGTATAAATGATTTGAGAAAAAAACGATTGTTATGTAGAAATTGAAATATTTTTGCTGTGCAGCCATAACTATTATTTTTTTCCGTTTCTTGTAAATAAATAATTGCGCGGTATGTGTGATAAGAGATGAGAAAAAACTTGTTCATTTCCTGATAAAACGGAATATGTGATTTTTCTCAGAGAGTCAATTAAATATTTTGAGGCTTAATCAACAAAATATCATCATTTGTCTTATCTTCAACAGTAAAAATAAAAAAAAACGCAATTTCATCGGTTATAAATATTTTGTGCTTACCATGACGCATTTGATTTAACTTTAGTCTTGGAGGGATCAACAAATAAATATTGGATTTTTTACAATATATTATTTCTCTACTAAAAATAAAAGGCAACTCTTACTATCATTAAAATGCCACAAGCAAAAAACTTACTAAATAGTGTTGAATATGCACTTTGACTGTCTCCGGCATAACAAATTTACTTTGCCACAAAAGCGACTTGAACTACCTTTTTGTGCACTCATATAGTACACAGTGCAAAAACCCTTAAAATGTAATATTTTTTACCTTAAATTACAAATGTAAGTGAGTCTGGCAAATGGTACTTACAGAATTTATTAGCTTAAGGCTATTTATTTGTTGTTATTTCTTTTAAACGTACAAAATGTACGTATGTGAAAAGGAAAACAATTGCAGAAATTTTATGTACAGTATATGGAATGAGATAAAGAAAGCAAAATGTAAATAAAAATTATCATAAAAGAAAAATTATGAATTAGGTGCTTTCGGTATATATATTGAGGTTCTGTATATAATTGCATTGATTACATGACAGATGCATGTGTTCGTTTGCTTTTGTTTAAAATAGTTTTATGAACTCTTTCTCACGCTTTTTTGTAAGTATCTTATAACTTTTTTTTCACTCTCTGAAATATTGAGAGAAGCTCACGCAAAAGTGATCCAAACATTAAAAGTAAAGTTTTAAAAAATTTTTGGAATCGTTATTGAAAGGAAAAAAAAATAAGTTTATAATAGGTTAAACATCTCACCTATCAACCATATCCTGTGTGTCATCTAATGCACCATTGCAACATAAACATAGTTTTTTTGTTCAGTAAAAAGACAGTAATTAATTGCAATTAGAAAAATAAATACAAACATTAAAATGTTCGTTGATATCAAACTTCGTTAATCTCGATTCTCTAATTATGGTAAAATACACTTTGATCTCTCCTCATGGGTTTTACGGTATTTATCTGTATGCTGTCATGAAATTAGTGATACATTTCGGGAACAAGCATGACGATCATCGTACGACGTATTTAACATGTAAAGTCATGTTGCTTCTCATAGAGACCATTAGAGATGAAACAATTCTATTACTTTTTTCCGATGCTACATATGAGCAAATATATTGAAGTGAAGAAATCGCTAACATGCTTTACACTATGTTCTGATCGTATCAGCATCTTTAACATGCACCGCACTCTCATTAAACTTATACAGGCAGGAGGCCTCATACAATCTTTTAAAATGTTTATTTTATTTTTATTTTATAGTCACTTTAAAATAAAATAAAATAATTGAAAATGTACACATCATGCCTTTAACAATACGATGATTGTGTAGCGAACAGCATATTAATTGGTGCTTAGAATTTTAAAAGAGAGTTTCAACGACAACGCTTATTATAATATAATATAATATAAAATAAAATTATGCACGTTTTGAATAGAAGAAAATTATTTGTAACAGGCAGATAAATCACTTGTCGTGATATTGGCGCCAAAATAACAAGCAAATTATACGGGTTCATAATGTAATAAATGAAGTAAACTTCGTTGATCATTTCAACAAAGAGACGAGGTTATTTGTGACTGCAATGTGTTTGTGTAAAAAGTTGTGTCTCTTTGCTCTTTGCCATATGAGAGATATGGTCTGAAAACTTTATCACCTTTTATGGGAAATTGAAAGCATAAACATAAGCATTTGACATAAACAAATGAATGAGCCAATTACTTTGATTTTTTATTGCACAATATAATAATAATAACTATTTACATATGACTTGCACAATGGATTCTTATTAAATTTTATTTGATGACAATAACAACCTCAGTGTCTCTTCTTAAAATACATAACATTTATTTTCTAAACTTGGAAAATTTATATGGAAGTTCATTGACTTGTTCTTTTTCTAATGAAAATCAGATAAAATATGCATTGTGAGAACACACACAAAATCGTGACGCAATATATTGTTTTAAACTTCAAAAACAGATAATAAACGTGCTCAACACTTTTTTTGTAAGAACATTTACATAATAAAATAATATTTTTTCGAATTTTCTTGATAATTCTTGAAAGTTTGATAAACCGCAAAGAAATTGCGAAGTAAGTGAAATAAATGTTTTTTAGTATAAAAATAAAATATTAAAGTAATTGTACATTATATTTTGTTAGAAAATAATACAATAGCAAAGTATCAAGTAAACATAATTATTCATTATGAATTGGCACACTTAGAAAGCAACAAACGTTTTTGAAGTTGTCTCATGTTTCATTTTTCTCTTACATTTGTTTATCATGTTTTGTACAGCAATAACAATAAATTTTATTCGTGTTTGAAGGACTTAATACTTTTTATAAAATTAATAATATAAACAGTTACTTACTTTCCATTCTTTGATCCGTAATGTCTAAATAGCCTAAAAAATAATTTATATACATTATATGTACCTACTGTGGTATATTGTGTAATTTCTTTCTTCCTTACGAACGATTTACATATCAAAAATGTATGTCACAACAAGAGCGTGGGAGGATCAAGTTGACACAAGATAGATGACACATTATAACAATAAACATACATATATTAAGAGACGACAAAAAGAAGTTTAGTAATAAAATCAAGACATTGTTACGTTGTAAATGATATTTTTCATGATTTCCTAATTTTTTTAAATGATCTATTTATTTGCTTTTGTTTATCGATTCTCGAGTTTTAATAGTTGCATGAGTATAATATTTTACTTTTACTTTCATAATGTATTGAATTACATATGTGTTTGCAAACAAAAACGACAATTTTTTGCACACAATGCGAAAAAAAAGTTAGCGAGAATTTCAATGTCATGTCACAGATCAGGGGTTTAAATAATCTCCATGAGTGATGTGTTTGGTATTATTTTACCTTTTTATGACTGTTTTATTGTACACATTAACACACGCAAGAAATTTGAAACAAAAGCAGAGGCGATAGATAATAATCTCTTAAATACGCGGAAATAATTGACAAAAAAAATATGTTTTCGTGTCTCACATTAACGAGCAAGCAAAGCCATTAAGCAATCAGAAGTTTGCAAATTATATATATTAAAAAACAACAGCTTCTGAAAACATTTTTAATTATAAAAAAAACAGCAGGTGCTCATCATCATTCAGTAATTGAACTTAGAAAAAAGTTTTCGTGAAAAAAGATGTAACATAGCTCATCATAAGTTCTTTTAAAAAGGCGTTCTAATAACTTAACGTATACTTCTTCTCTTTATTACTTTTCATATCATTACAATGCAGTATTTATTGAAATACTTTAGTTTTCAGCTTTGGTTTTACCATTTTTCGTCACATAATGACAAAAAAAGAAACACGGTTGACAGCAAATTTCATTTTTGGTTGATCAGGAAATGTTAAATTTTGACATGTCGAGTGATCCTTGCCTCAAGTTAAATCACGTATCCATGTTAAATATCAATCAAATTGTTTATTATTATGTTAAATAAGTGTTGAACATGTCATATGAGATTATTTGCAAAAACAAAAAAAGGTAATAGAGAGTATGTTAGAGAGTAATAAACTATCAATTATAAATATATTTTATTCCATGCGATAAATGAAAAATCGTGAAATTCACACCTTTGCATTAGAAATATAATGGAATATAATAGTTGTTGCTATATATTTTCACCAATATGTCAGAATAAAATTTATAAAGTGTTAACGTTTTACTTTCCATTTTATATCAAAACGTATCATTATCATAGGTTATGATATGGCGCGCAAGAAGCGCTGTTGTAGGTCTTGTAATGTTATAATGTTTACAATTTGTTAACATTTACGAACGATATTTTGTGGTAATGAAATATCTGAAGAGGTAAAAGTTAAGTAAAATAATTGTAAATCAGTGCAGTAATATATTTAAGAATAATAACTTGCGAATCAAAAAACATATTAGTATTGTATTTTACGATGATCCTCTCAGTCATGTTTTCATTCTAATATTCTTTCATTTATACAGGTACGAGATCTTGTTGAAAAATGTACATGTCCTACTCAATTCCCAATGATTCGTGTATCTGAAGGAAAGTACAGAATTGGCGACACGAAAGTGCTTATTTTTGTGAGGGTAAGTAAATAATTAATTTTAAATGGCATACATCCTGAATAATATATTTATTGCTTAAGTACAAAAACATGAACGCGAGCCTTGAGCATCGTTAATTATTATTTCATACATTTTTACACATATCATTAATATTTCACTCGTGCAACTATCATTTCTTGGCTGTAAGATATAAATTAAGTCCTTATTAATGTTCGCAAGAAGAAATTGATCTCGTGTATTGTAGAGCACAATTCAACGCCTTTCAAAACAGATATCGATTTTAAGCAGAGAAACATCAAGATTTATATCCGTAAAATGTTGATGTCGTGGTCATCATTTTTTACATGCAAGTTTTTCACTTGCCCATATCTGCCTTAAAAAACAACAAGTAGTGTGCATAAGAAACTGTTTTCGATTAAGTTTATAATATTTTATTATATACACACTTGTCTTTTATTTTTTTAGCACTATATGATGGAAGAAGTTTATATAAAAATTTTACCTTAAATATTGCATTATCGATTTATAAACGATATACAATAAATCTTGTGTTTGGTGATTTTTTCAATTTGGTTGAATAACCGTTAAATTCTTGTACATTGGCATTCACATAACAAACTTGTAATTGATCAACAACAATTATCGTAATTTTTGCAAAAAAAAAATTTTTTTTACCGCCCTGAAGCAGAATTTTAATAAGTTTTTGTTATACATGTTCTCTGTAAAACAATCAATAAATAAATATGTGAAGTATGTATCTAATTTTACCTTCACAAGGACAGAGTGACATATAAAAGTTTTAGGGCTTCAGTTAATTATAATACTCAAGAAAGCGTTCCGTAAGAAAACTAAGCAGATTATATTATCGGATATTGGTCAAAAATGCTTAACTTTTAAAGGTCATTTTAGTTGTCACACGTTTATTTGTTTTACAATTATTTTGGGTACAATTTTTTTACAGATTCTACGATCGCATGTCATGGTTCGCGTTGGGGGAGGATGGGACACTCTTTCACATTATTTAGATAAACATGATCCATGTCGTTGCCGTGCACAACACAGATCTGCTGTAGCTGCTCGTATCATGACAAGAACGAATGCCAATAACGGTATTGAATTACACAAAGCGCAGGTGTATTATGAAAGGTAAGTTATAATCATAATTTACATTCTTCAACTACTAATTTCACTTTTCAATTTTTTTTTTTGTTGAATACGTATGAATGTGCAAATAACAATTTATGAACTGTATGAATGTAAAATCGCACATTATAACTCGCTTTTACACTCCTTGTCAAGCTCCTTGTAAACTTTATAATAGGTAGATAAATAAATTGTTTCTTTTCGCATAAATACATTATAATAAAAAGTGTTAACAATCGACAACTTATAAAGTGATTTATTAGGTTGTCAATACGTTACATGTGTTTTGTATTCAACACAATGTAATTGGCAAAGAACGTATGAATAAACATTATTTTCTCGTGTGCGAAAGTCCCTAATAATTATACTTCAGTTTGAAACTTCTTTTTTTTTCTTTATTGCAGAAGCAATAAACAAACAAAAAAGTTTCTTTGTCTAATATGGATAATGTGAAAAACTGTATTTCATTCATACAATGCTGATTAGCATAATTTTGCATCATATTCTACTCTTTATTTTTGCATCATTATTTTTATTTTACTGTCATTTTTATAACTCAATGAGGAAAAATCCATAACTTACATAATCATTATCGTGCACGTTATCTGATAAATATTAAAAAATGACAAAGAAACTAATCGTGTTTGAAAAATATTATAATAAATGCAATTTGCGACGTTTAAGTTTGAATTTGAATAACAATAATAATGATGATGATGATGATGATGATGCTGGTTATGTTTCAAAAATGTGTGATGTTGCAAGAAACAACGTAGACGAAATTCATTACCTACATAAAAAATTAATCATTGAAATTGTTGTTATCAATTAGTTTATATATTTATTACTGTTTTATTTGAAAAAAAAAATCGCAAAGCTAAAAAATATTAGGTATATTGTGATATTTTTTTTCTATTGATTTAAACAATCGCCTAATTTACAATAAGCAGTTACAAAACACGCAAAACTTACAAACCTATGGTTGATGATAAATGGTTAAAGGGATAAGTTTTGTTTATTGAAAAATAATTTTTATACATAAAATACAAAGCTTTAAAATCCGGTAAAGTTTATTTATTTAAATATGGTAAATTAAAAAGTAATTGAAAATAAAATTAATATTGGTTAAAAATCAAAGTTATTTTTAATTTCATCTACCTATTAAGAAGATACAGTGTTAAAATGCCTTTGAAAAATCGTTAATTATTGCTCAGCTTGTTACAATTAATACAAAGTATACTTATATTTTTATATGAAATATTGGCGCATAGAAGGCAAATTAATTCACCTGTAACGAAATTTTATCAGTTGGTCATTAGGCTGGAATAGCAACTTGCGATGAAATTTAACAAACCTGTATTTATTAAAGTTTACCTCACTTCCAGTTTATATATTTTTTTGCTTTGAGTAATATGACTTATAAAGTGTGCCCACATATGATACACATTTCTGTTCGTTCTTTTTCTCTTTCTTTAAAACATGCTTTTCAACCTACAGTATTCAATTTTTATTATATATTAACAAGAAATAGTTGACTGTTAATAGTGTCGATTAGTTAGTTACTTATTAAAATTTGTTCCCAATTTGCACACTTTAACGATTTTAGTGACAATGTTAATGTTTTTTCCTTCTTGCAGGTTACATATGTAGTATTATTATCTTTCAATTTGAAATATATACATGAAGCTTTTGTCTATTTTTTTATTGTTTTTTGCTCTATATAATACTTTACTTATTTGTTTTATGATTAATCCAAATAATTAAAAAGAAAAAAAAAACAACAACGCCAACGTTAGTCAGCACAAGGAAACTCTTTTGGATTAAATTTATTCGTTTACATATTAACACGAGTTTAGAATTGTACACATATTTATTTATATACCAAAGAAATAAATTGACCAATTATATGATATTAGAATGTTGTTAGTTGTGAAAATTATCTCAAATTAACTTTTATATGTAAATGAGCATATGTATCTATTTTTAATCAATCAAGAGACCATTTATCGAACCAAATGTTTTCCTCTTTATAAGAGTCGAGGGTGTGTGACAATTAAAAAGATGCCAACAATACGTGATAAAGTTCTTAGCACCAATTTGGCATGTACATTTGCATAACGAAAAACGACAACAAAATGTAACAATGACAATTATAGTCCAAATAAGGAACTACATTTATTACAATTTGAAGATAAATAATTTGTATTGAGTCATACACGAGAGTGAAGACAAGAGAGTGTGAATAGAATTTATCCATTCACATATTTGTATCTGATGTATGGAAATGTGTTTCACATGTTTTTACTAATTTGGTTTTCATATAAAATTCTTATCTAATCTCCGCAAAAAGAGAAACATATAGATGAATGTAGAAATATTAAAAATGTTTTTCTTATTATTTATTAAAATTATGATTAGATCACCGCCAGTTACGAGAAAATTCAATAATGGTATAGGATCGCCAACTACGGCACACAATGTGACAAGCCAAGCAACAGCAACGAATAGTAATGCGCTTTCGCCACAAACGAATGTAAGAAGTCGTAGCAGAAGTCCATCGCAACGAAATGGAATTGATAAGGTTTTTAATTTTTTTAATACTAATTTTGATTCATAATGAATTTGATTTTTTTTATAAACAGACAAAATTATCGCAAATCCCTCGTTCAGCTTCTCCAAACACAAAACGCGTATCAGACAAAGAGAAAAAAAGACAATTGTCATTTGAGTCTAACATTGTCATCCCATTGAATCCTCAAGAAATTTCTACACAAGCGACAATGCAAGAAACAAAAGCGGATTTACCTACAGAAAGTGTGAACAAATATGAGAATGTTAGTGATAATGGAAGTGAAATAAGCGATGAAGGATATCGTAGTTTAGGTTTAATTCAAAATGGCAAGGGAGACAAGAGATCTTCGATGTTGAGTCAAGCTTCGAATGAAGATGCTGAAAATATTGGTAAGTATTTTAATTTTTCGTTTGAAACAAATACTCTTTAACAAAAAGAAATATGTATGTAGTGCGTCTTGATCAAAATACCCCCGACTCGTCATGCGAAGAGCAATGTCTTAAAATTGTTGAAAATGAAACAATAGAACCTTTGGATACCACAATGCCTGTTGCTGTAGATGTAATTGACTCCACAGAGTTACCAAACGAGGATGGTCCTCAAGAAAACTTTACCAAATCGGGCATTACAATAACTGATGATGTAATCATGTTAGATATTTCGAACAATACAGGTTTGCGAAAAACGGGATTCTCCGAGCAAATTTACAACGAAAATCTCAGTAGCAACAAGAAAAAGAATCTCGTGAGCAAAATTCCACGATCTCCAATGCCCATACGCAGGAGAAGTGTCGAGAATTTATGCATGACAGAAATGGAAACAGGATTACCATTATCTCGTAAAATCCCACAATATAGATCCGTTCGAAAGCCTACTGCGTCATCAATGGCTAAAGAAACTCCCAAAGAAAATACTTGGTCTGGCAGAACAACGAAACGTCGACCTTCGTTGCAAAACGATACTTTTCAACAATCAAGTTCGAAACCTAATTCACCGAGTCCCAATCGTAAGATAATTTCAAATGCTAATCGTTCACAACAAGCGCAATACGATCAAAATGGCAGGCGTATTAAACCCATTAGTGCTTCCGCTAATACATCTCCCATTAAAAATCGTATTGTATCGCCCCTTGCACAGCAATTCCTCGAAGTTGCCGGCGAAGCGAAAGACGACGCTCAATTTTTGGCTAAAATGAAAGCTTTGCTTGAACAATATACATCAAAAAAGACATCTTCATCCGTTAATAACAAATACAGTGATAATGATTTTACTACAGCTTGGGTCAACGGAAATGGCTCAGTAGTTGATGATGAGCATGATATCGGAAACAACACAACACCGAAGAAAACCTCTTCATCATCGTCCGAAATAAGTACTCCTAAAGAAACGTCAGGAAGCACTAAACGCATAAGCGGATTGTCACGAATTCCCGCACCCGTCAGAAGCAACACGGGAATGTACTGACAAAGGGAGCGCAGTTTTATTTTTTATCAGAACGGTGCAAAGCAATAATTTCAACGACAAAAAGAGGTAACGATTTTAATTTATGTACATATTTCCTTTTATTTTTCATCTATTTCAATATCGTGAAAATTTCCAAGACAACTATCAAATATAAAAAGTCATTTATACACGTTATCATACAGATACAATCTAGCTTATTTTTTTAGTATTAATTTAATGTGTATCGATAAAAAATCGTCGAAATCAGATAACACGATGGCGGTGTGACAAGATTTGTAATCGCATTTGTTTTATTCACACAACATTTTATCCTCTGTGGTAGATAAATTTAAATAATTTAACTTGCAAATTTGTAATTGTAAAATCTACTTAATACATTCTCAGAAAAGAAGAATATGGAATAAAGAGAACATTTTTTAATGAACAATTTGCCTTCCATGATACACTTTTGCCTAAAATAAAATTGTTTTGTTTTAGTTTTTTGTTGTAAAGATTTCAACTTTGTTGTTATTTATTTCATAAAATTCATTATTAGAATGGCGCCATATTCCTTAAGTAAAGATTTTATAAACCATACAGGAATTTGCAACATCATCATTTCATCTGCTAATACCTATATTATATTTCTTTTACGCTTTTCATTTATTAATATGCTCTACATTTGTCTTCTGTTTTGTCATCACGGACAAAATAAATAAATAAATAATTATATCGATACAGTTGATTAAAATACTTTTATTGCCGCGTTTTATAAAAACTAGATATATTTTTTTTTCACAGAATCAATATGTATGTGTAACGTACATAAAAAAGAAGAAGAAGACAAGAAGATTGACAAACGATTCAACAAACATACATCATATATTATTGGTAATGTTATAAATTAATAGCATCACAACACGAACGCAAGTGTGACAAAAATCAACAGAAGCAGACAGTTTAGACAACAATTGATATTTCTATTCATCATCCAACAAGAATATATTAATGTAATTCATTTCTGGTTTTTAAATCAGGTAGGTGCCATCAGAGTTGACAGACAGACAGTATACAAGAAGCTGTATGGCGGAAATTTATTCAATGATACCGTAATCGGATGTCGCATGGAAGAAAACATTATCGGGCTCAAGAAACTACCAGTTCAAAAAATGTCAGTCCATAAGATATAACATAGTATATTTTTGAGATTAACTAAAACAATTTTAATTGTCAAACACATATAAATCTTTTTATGATGTAGCAGATAGCAATTTTTAAATGATTCTCCTGCGGATCATGATTTATCTTGCTAAAAAATTGATAGAATAGATATTTTTATATTAAAAACAAAGAAAAAAGGTATTGAAAAGGCTTAAATTACAAAAAAAAAAACAAAAATGAAAAGAAAAAGACTTTTAGTAAAGAATGTATAGCTTATAGCAATGTTGTTAAATGTAACGCAATGATAAGTTGGACTGATAAATTCATAAAAATCATATCTTCTTACAAGGAATTTTGTTTTGTCAATCACGCATTTATATTTAATTTAACTTTATCATTTTCTAATGCTTACCTTAGCCATATTGTTAAATTGTATTAACAACTATAAGTATATATTGTAACTTATAATAATTATTTCTTTTCAATTTATTTATATTAATAAGAAAGAAGATAATGACAGAACAGTATGTCGGCCTTATTAGTAGTATATAGAAATCAAATCAAAGACAGAATTTTTGATAAGTTTAAATTTTATATAGTAAGTAGTGTAGTTAGAAAAACTAACCCTTTTTGCTGGAAAATACCTAACAATATATGCAATCCTTTGTACTAACTTAGATAGGAGTTTTATAAAAGAAAAATTATTTTTCTTACGCAGTAATATAATATAAGAATAAGAAAAAAAAATCTTCAATATAACTTACATGTAGGTATTACTCAAATAAAGAAAATATAACTACACTAAACTATGAATTCAAGTGCAATTTCAATTTTTTTTTTACAAATTAACAAAATATGTGTTTATCAAGAATTACATATTATTTACTTTCAATACATATGATAGTTAATTTATTTTTTTGTTCATTATATAATTAACACAAATAATAAATTTATTGTAAAAGTTTTTTTTTTTATTAAACACAAACAATTACAGACAATTTGCTGAATCTTGTAAATCTATTACTAACTTGAAAAACAAGACATAATAATCACACAAAATATTTAATCCTTTTGACAAAATAACACCTTTATTATTATCATTATATCGAATGTTACATATATAAATTGTATTGAAAATACAATAAAGTTAACTAGAAACAGGAAAATTGTTTTTTACTCTTCAAAATATTACTTTGCGAAAGTTAATTAATACAAATTAAGTTAATGAAGGCTTAAAATATTAAATATGTAGAAATATTCTTTGGAAAATTTACTGTCGTTTACTTGTTGATCATTCTGAAAAACAAAATAGTATATGCAACATGTACTGTAAAAAATCATAATATTTGATCTGAGCGAAGGCCTTTCCAATCGACCTTGCCATATTAGGAAGCTGGGCATTCGTGTTTAGCTATATTTGCTTGTGTTATGTATTTGTATCATTTTGCCTGTTGAGATGTATGTAAATAAAGGTAGGTATACAAATTGATTTCGAAGTGTAAATTATTGGATTAAACGAATTTCTTTTATGAATAAACATTTTTGCAAAGTCAGGGACGTTTATAATACTATTGTGATTCATCGTACGATAGCTTCTTCACAAATCTCCCACGCAATGTTTTTTTATACAAATTTCGAAATTATATTATACCTCTTTTTGAAACGATCATTGAGAAATGATTAAAACGGAACTATTATGTATTCACGATTAATATTTTACAAAAAAAGGAGGAATTTAAGGTAAGAATGAAGTTGAAGCAACAAGCGACACGAAAAGTATCATTTCAGAATTTCTTGCATAAATCTTTTACATATAATAAAGAGATAATATTCTTTCTTTTTTATATTTATTTACAATTCTAAGCAAGGATTAACATCGCCATATGTACATTAACTTAGTATTGATGATGATGATCCCATGGATAAGATGCTCCCGGGGTAGGAAGGCGATTTCCAATTCCAGCTCCTTCTCTGTATAAAACAAATAAATAGTTTATAACCAAGATTTGAAGAAATAAAATGCAATATTTACTTGTTCTCGCCCGAAGCCAATGCTGCTTTTGTGCAATCAATTGGCGGATTCACTCCGCGTCGAGCATCACGAGTGTAATAGTAATTCGCTGAGTGTTTGTGTGAAGGACCATCGGGTAATTCAGGTTGAGGTTGAGTGCGATCTGCCATTTCAGCTTCCCATCGATGATTGTGAACAAGAGTACGCTGCAAGAATATACAAAAAAAAATCAGTTTAATGAAACAATAACAATCTCCGAAAATTATATAATGGAAGTGTTGTCGTTCTTATTTTGATGCTTTCCATTAACTGTCTTCAAACACTTACGCCCAAAAGAAAGTCTCTGACTTTCCTGAGAACAGGAGCAATATCTCTCGGAGCGACTTTTGACATTATTTAGATGGAAAATCCACGAAAATTCAACTTTTTTCGAGAGGAAAAACCTTTATTATGATTGCTTCAAAAAAGTACCGCAGTTTGCATTGGGCAACGTATGCTGTATGCATGTGTATACTGTTTTGGCACACACGTGTCATGACGTGCGTTTTTTGCCTCTGGATCTCTTGTTACAACGCCATCTATCGTATTAATTCAACGTGTCAGTTTTTGAATTCAATCCGCCAGATGGCTTATCACTTTCATTCGTCTCAAAGATGTTGACTACCGTATCACGGCGAACAACAACTCCGGATCGCGCGTATAAATTCGCACGAAAACATTACTCTGCAGATTTGAGACGAATGAAAGTGATACTGTTATACAGCTGTATACGTGAGGCTCGTGACGACTTGCATACGGAAATCCATAGTGACTGTGAGGGCGAATTAAGACGAATGAAAGTGATACTGTTATACAGCTGTCAGCTAAGTATAACAGACTGGTATACTTAGCTGACAGCTGTATAACAGTTCACTTTCATTCGTCTCACTCAGTCACTATGGATTGCGTCTGCAAGTCGTCACGAGCCTCATGTATGACAGATGTATAACAGTTCACTTTCAGCCGACTCAAGTCAGGTTTGTTTGAAGTCGAGTGAAAAAAAAACAAATCAATTGAAAACTGAAAAAAAAGCTAAATAGCGAAATGTGGCAGTGCAAATAACAACGAATTATCCATTCTCAAGCAAGACAAAGTTCTTTTCATTTATTACGTGTGTTTAATCAGTTTGCAATCGTGTGTAAATGTAGCTGCTAACGCTGCTAAACGAAGGCAAGAAGACGACGAAGAAGAAGAAGAAAATTTTCATTAAGGAAAGAAAATCGAAAAATACAAGGAAGCTTCCTATTTGCACACATGAAATTAGTGGCAGAAAAAAGCCAAAAAAAAGCGAGTTTGTAGTATATAGTTATCGTGAAACTCAAAAAAACATACAAATACACAATTGTGCACAAAAATAAATAATAAAAGGAAGAAAAAAGCCAAGGGAAGAAAAATGTATGGGAAT
This sequence comes from Culicoides brevitarsis, assembly GCF_036172545.1. Taxonomy (NCBI): domain Eukaryota; kingdom Metazoa; phylum Arthropoda; class Insecta; order Diptera; family Ceratopogonidae; genus Culicoides; species Culicoides brevitarsis. The sequence goes on along the minus strand of NC_087085.1, from coordinate 46,409,756 downwards.
AGTAAAATGAATAATGGGTTTGGATATCCCTCAACATTCAGATCAAGGTATATAATAATGAGGAAATACATGTATAATAAGTTTTAAATGTGAACTAAAGAAAAAAAAAGTGAGTGTGCAAAATGTTTGTAGTTCTAAAACACGAAATAAAAGTCCTGTTGAAATTCAAGTTGATGAATTATGGTTGATATGTGTATGCACAAAAGAGGGATCAATATATTTTTTTCCTACTTAGATTTGCATAAGTTCAACACAACTTACAGGACAATAGTACCTATATCGAGAGTGCAGGCTTATTAAATTAATATAATACAACAGTGTAGACGTCTTTTGTGTGTTTAGTACATGTTTTCCATGGATTGGATAGCCTACATTAAATAGCATACCTATTTGTACTTTAGAAAAGAACTACAAAAGAAAATTATGTGTCATGTTTCCAACCTACGCACACACACGGTAATCACACAGATACACATACTCTCGAATAGCATAAAAATTTTCTTCTTTTATTACCGAGAATCTGTTGCCTTATTCTTCTTTCTATCTGTCTCAGAAGAAGAAGAAGAATAAGAGGTAGAAGGAAAGATAAGAGACCTGAAGGAAATCTGATAACTGACAATATTATTCTGTGTGTGTATTTGTTGTTATTGCCGCTCACTTGATCAATGTTTCAATATATTTATGTGACAATTTCTTTAATTTTATTTTTTTTTCTTTTTCCTCGCCACAATTTTTCACATTACATCAACACGTACACCTTCAAATACACAAAACACTTTTTACGCAAAATCAAATCACCTGAAAATCTTTGCAACTAAAGCGGAGCTCGTCTTTGGGGAATGTCTCATTCGTTGCCCAGCGGAATTGTAAGTATTTTGATATATTGATGCATTTTTCATCACAAAATCTCTTCAGTTAAAATTCGCTTTTTATCTTTGACTAAAAAAATTATACAAAAATAAATCTGTCAAATTTGGAGTACAGAACTGGCAAAATGTGTACATGAACAGTAACAATAACAACAAGATTATGGCTATTTTGTCGAGACATTGCGCCTCCAAACGTAGTAACGAACAAAAACGAAGAGGCTAAAACATGATTGGAATATTTTCTCTTCTTCTTTCGTAGCTATATGACACATATTTTCACAGTTTCTCTGTCTTTTTGAACTTTTAAAAGACGTTTTACACTTTAAAATAATGTTAAAGACACGTTTAGGAAATTTATAATGAAATAAGGACAACCTTAAAATACTCTTTTTTTTTGCGATAAGCATGTGTCGTATATAAACAGTTTTGAAAGAAAAATGAAGTGAAAAATCTTACAAAAAAAAATTTTCTATTTTATTGTTTTTTATATTTTTTATTAAAGAAGACAATATATAGCCTCTACAAAAGTATTGAATCTTGACAAAAATTTAACGATTATTATTATGGTTTGAAAGGGAAATTTATTAAATCGATATTATTTGTTAGATCATTCCCACAATATTTTTTGTCATGATTTTTTATGATTATTTTCCTTTCCTGTGCTCTGTTCCAAAGTAAGAGCAATTTCAAACGCTCTCTCACACACACAATCGTATTTTTGCTGGCAGTCCTAAATTAGGTCATACCATTGTACGAATCCTGTCTACCAAGTATTGAACATGTAGGTGCCTATAGAGGAAAATTGTGTTCTGCATTTGTGTGTACAAAAACACAACGATACATCATAAGGATCAGCGCAGTAATTCTATTCTATATCTAGGCCAAGGTTACTTTTACTCTTCTTATACCGTGCCTTTATTTACTGACCTTTGTAAACTTGAAGCATTTTTTGTTTACTTTATTTTCCGTTTACTGCACTAATGATGCACAAAAAAAAAAAAATGAGGAGCTTTTCCTTAAATTATACATTATTTAACAATTGTCGAATAAGAGTGATAATGTTAATTAATATTAATTGGAATCTGAATAATTCATAGACTTTTGCCAAACGCAATAAGTGCTTTATAATATACCATGGTAAGATGGTTAATCGCTCTTTGGCACGCATAAACAATCGTATTTAATTTCCCAAAACTACATGTAACTAAAAGTAATCGTCATTTACATATGTATCAATTCAAATTTCCTGTGCGATACATTTTTATGATTATTTATTTGTTGCTGAATCTTAATATTCTAATAAATAATTGTTGACAAATTGTTCCTTGTCAAAACAAATACGATTCTTATTTTTAATGTACCTACTTCAAGAAATTCCGGAAAAAGTATTTTATTTAGATAAACGAGAAATTTGCATGACAAGGATAATCTCGTTAATTAATCTCACTTTTACTCTAAGTCGTTTTGGATGACGAGCAATTGGATTCGTGCCAATCATAATAAAAAAAATAAATAAAAAATAGAAATAGACAAAATAGCAAAAGTAAAAAGCCAGTTTCTGTCTCCAAAACAAAATTGATTTGATATTTCCATCCACACACATTTCGATCGTCCAATTACCTTACTTTTGCAAGATCAAATTCTTTCGCACTGTTCCAGTCAAATTACGCATCTGCCCCCTTACATTACAACAACAAATATAATCCGCGTTATAATCATCAGGATAACGATTTCACCTATACACGAGCACGCATGTTTGATCTTCCGTCAAGTAGTACATTCGGGCCCGGAGGAAATTTCAATTCAGGTATGGGAAGCGGAGGAAGTGCAAATCATAATGCGTCACATCATCACAATCCTCATAATCGACCGCATTCAACCACGATGCTTGGACATCCATCGTCATCAAGTACGTCATCGCTTGCTGGCGCATTAGCATGTAGTAGTCAACAAACAAATTTGATCATCAATTATCTACCGCAAGACATGACAGAACGAGAACTTTTCTCGATATTTACAACAATGGGACCCATTGAAAGTTGTAAAATTATGCGAGATCTAAAGGTAAGTTGCCCTTTAAATTTATAAATGTTTTTTTACAAACGTAAGAGAAAAACATGATAAGAAATTTACAAAATAACTGTCTTATCAAATGATCTTAACAAATTGTGATTGTAATTTTAAAAAGAGAAATACACGAGTATTTTCTTTTATTATATTGCGAATCCCATAAATTATATGTTGAATGCATTTTCGTCCTTGGCATAAATTCGGTACTTTCGTTACATTCATCCTTTCAAGCCAGATCATATCATTTCGACAATTATTATGCATTGTTGACACAGAACATTATAGTTTTAGTACATGCGATTCGTTACTTGTATCTTTTCAGTAGTCTCGATGGCGACCAAAGTACAGCAAAATAAAAAAAAAAAATAAAAAAATATAGAAAATATAAATTTTATTATTTCATCATCATGCGCGTTGTTCACATTTTATGAATGTGTTCCTATGAGTAGATCCTCGTTATTGGGTAATTGCCCTCCATTGATGAAGCTTTGCACAATATTGTAATAGAATGTTTGTGTTTCTTCTTGTGTGCCCCAAAGACCTTCTTGTGCAGCATATTGACACAAACCATATGTCACTCCAACTTTAATGCCAAAAAATAAACAATTTACTACGAAGGCTCTTGCTGCTCTTGTACTTCTTACGATATACGATGGTTTTTCGCCCCATGACATTTTCTTCATGCGACGATTCATGTCGGCAATTTCAGTTTTTTCAATCGTTTCATTTGTCACTTGTCCAAACCATTTGAAAAGGTTTCCGCTTGAATTGGAGTGTTGTGATACCGGCTTAATAACACTTGAACAGACATTCTTATTGACTGACGGAGAAGCTTTAACAGCTTCTTCTGACAATTTGTTCACATTCGATACGATTTTACACACGGAAGATGACTCTTTTCTTGTTGATGGTGTTTCAACGCAAGCATTGCCTCCTAATGAAAGAACAGCTGTTGTAACATTCGTACGAGGATCCTTCGAAAGTGAATCAGGAGTTTGGACTTTTTTTGAAAACAAATGTTTAGGACAATCCTCAATTCCAACTTTCTTATTCATCGCTCGACACTCTTACACACTTGTCATGGCAACATAGATTAAAATTCGAAAGTTTTTTTCGTGTTAAACATTCAAATTCTATTGAAACATTTTTCGAATGGAAAATATTATAAAACAATTTTATGATAAGCTGTCGCTTTTAATTATTGTAATTGACACGGATTTTTTTCAATTGTATTTTAATGATTGGAAAGCTTGTTTATGAGATTTTAGTTTTTCCTTCAAGCCAAAAAATAATTTGTCTAAAGGAAAGCCTCATAAACAGCAATGTATGGAATATCAAATAATTTATTACAAGGACAAATCGTTGTATCAGCTGTTTCCCACAAAAGAAAAAAAAAATATATAATTTCTGAACGATAGCGCGTGTATTTCTCAATCAAATGCATATTAGTTTGCAGATACATTAATAGAAGAAAACCAAACACTATAATCGATTTGAAAAAATTGTTATTAAAAATTAAACAGAAACAAAAACTTCATATCGTTTGCTAAATATATTGACAACAATAATTTGTGAAATACTTATTAAAAAAGCCCAAAAAAAATATTTTCACGCCAAATGAAATAATGAAATAAAACCTTCTATTATTTCTATTTTGGTAAAAAGAAAAAAAAAGTAAAAACAATTTTCGATGACTACAATATTAAGAAGAAATGACGTTCAATTTATAATTGGAATGAAAATATGTTGTGAAAATAAATAAGTTTCATAAAATCGATTTGATCAAAGTGTAGTACATTAGTTTGTTTATTTCAAAAGTACAATCGAATTTTGGTCAAATACGTGCCAATATTACCAATTAATGTGTAGTTTATTCGCAATATTTTTCATCTGATTTGCCTCTGTAGATATTATGCATCTGTGTGTCTTTATCAATTCAAACCATAAGTGAAAGTCTCAGACAGGCACTTAACAAGGCACGTTTAGAATTAAGTTTTTTCTCTTTGCAAGTCATCGAGTGTGTTAAATTTTTTAAAAAACTCTTAATTTATTGTTTTATTTTTATAATATCATATTTTATTTTATAAATGAAAAGGGAAAGGACATGTGAATTTTTATCTTGTTTGTATTTTGAGAATGAAAATTTTCGGAATGAAATAAGTTTCAAATGTCAAATGTGATTCAATCAATTAAAATTGTTTAAAACATTAAATAACAAAATTTAAACAATTTATTCTCATGTTATTCAAAAATACAAAAGAGTATCGATCAAACTTTAAGTTTTTGCTGTGACAAAATTTTACAGCAAACACGAAATAAAACAAATATTGAACGTTATATCTTGCACCTTGTTTTTGATTTTAAGCCTCTATAAATAACTACCTTTTAGGATGATGACGATGATGAAAATCAATAATATACAGCTAATAAAAAAATATTGCTCGATATGATAAATCAGTTTTTCACATTTTTAAGCATCCAAATTAGTGAAAAAAAATCACATAGTATTTAATATTAAAAATTGATATTTCTTTTCAATTTTGATACGATATACTGTTTTTCGTTGTTAATAAATAAAATACTGCTTATTCCTATAGAAAAGGTTTTATAAAATAATTAATTTAAATTAGGGTGTCTCTGCAACTATTTTGACAAACAATCGAAAAAGTAGTATAATTTGAATACTTAAAAAAAATTAAATGAAAAACTATGCACAATATTACCACATCATAGGAATAAACATATAACAATAACAGGATATCGGTCTATTGTTTCAATCATGCATAGTGTACGTTATGCTTTCTCTCTTACGTTTTGTACAAATTTATAGATACGTTTAAAGTAATGCTTTAACTCTATTTTTCTTTTTTTTTTATCTGATTCGCCTTATTATCTCGTGCTGCAACAAAAAAGACTGGCTACAGTTTTGGTTTTGGTTTTATAAACTATGTAAACGAAGAATCAGCACTTCGTGCAATCAAGTGTCTCAATGGTTACACAGTCCGCAATAAACGGATAAAGGTTTCATTTGCTCGACCTCCTGGCGAAGAAATAAAAGAAACAAACCTCTATATAACAAATCTTCCACGCAACATTACCGAAGAATGGTTAGAAACGATTTTCGGTAAATATGGTTCGATAGTGCAAAAGAACATTTTGCGAGATAAACTTAGCGGCAGTCCCCGAGGCGTAGCTTTTGTTCGGTAAGTAAATGAAATTTTGTCATTGTCTTTCCTGTCATTAATCATGAACAAAAAATGTTTAGATACAACAAACGAGAAGAGGCACAGGAGGCTATTTCAGCGTTGCATAACGTTATTCCGCAAGGCGGCAATCAACCGTTACAAGTTCGCATTGCCGAAGAGCATGGGCGTGCAAAAGCAGCCCTTTATCTACCAGCATACAATCAAGGCGTTCACAATCGAGGTAGATTTAGAAAACGCCCTTATTAAAACAACAAAAATCATCATCAGCTTTTGTCACTATATAAAAATCATGCACAAAACGCACACCTTTTTAGAAGGTGTACTCATCTACATTTAAGTTCTTAGCTCTGATCATCATATTTTATTATTTTTCATTTGACACTAACATTTGATGCATGTTTTAGAAAAAAAAAACAATTTTCAAATTATGAACCAAACAACAAAAGCAAATATCGAATTTCAAATCCTTTAAAAATTAAGTTAATGCAAATTTCATTTTCATGCAAATAATACATTTACGTACTTTGAACATTCATTAGAAGTTCAAAATTTTTGGATCAAAAATAAAAACCGAACAAACTTTGGAAATAATAAATATACTTTATGTTATATTGTTAATTAAAGATAAATATATATTTATTAATGATATCGAAAAACATAAAAGATTTCAAACAATACTACTATTAAATATATAAAATATCAATAATGTTTTTGTGAACAATTAGTGCATTTTTTTTTTTTTTTTGAAGAACAGGATTTTATCGTAAGTTTTTTTTTCTAAGCTAATATTAAAGGCTTCAGGTAAAAAAAACATTGTTTGAATTAATAAGTTTGATCCTCTTGTTTCAATCATATAATGATTTATATGTTTTTTTTATTTATTTCAGAAGCTCATCATCATATTTTAAGTTTCATTCATCAAAGAACATAATATTTCATTCATTTTTTTTTTGCAGCAAACACTTAACATAATTAACATATTTTTCCTTTTCATGCTGCTTCGTACAGAGGAACTAGAAATGAATAACTTTCTAACTCGAAAGAAATCCTTTCAGTACCCCTACTGATATTTAAGGTACTATTAGGTTATAAGTTAAATATAATATGTAGCAAAAATCAGAATAGAAAAGATAATAATAAAACAGAAATAATATATATAAAATTGTTACGATTGAACGAATAATATTCTTTAATAAGTTTTTTTTTCTCACGTAAAATAACTTTAATTAAAATGATGTGCCCATTTAATGCATAAAAGTTACTTAAAATGTACTGAATAATATCTTTAAAAAAAACAATTACTGACAAATATCCATTGCATCATATAATATTTCATGAATTTTTACTATTTTTCACAAATATTGTTAAGCTTAGAACATATTATTAGGAAAATTTCTCTTTTAAACATCTCCTTTGTTTGTCATAATACCTCTATGTAATAACTCCAACAAATTGTGTTAGCTATCCAATTATTTTCTTAAGTTTAATAAGAACTTGGAATACAGCTATCAATAATATATACCTACTGATCGTTGAACTTTAGATTTTGTAGCATTTGTATTATTATTAATAATATAAAATAAAAAACAAACCTATTAACTATGACTCTTCTTCATCTATATATAAACAATGTATACACTTTAAGCTACATTATATAAAAGTTAAATTTAAAAATATGTATATTATAATGTTGTCAGCTAAAAAACAATCCTGTTACGTATATTATTGTGATTGTTTTTAGTCGACCGATTCTGTTTTGTGTATTTTTTGAATTCTTATAATATAAATAATTAGTGCTTTAAAAATTGTGCGCTGTATATGTTTAAAGAGAAATTAATTTTCACTCAATTTACTTATAATTATTTTTTTTTTAATTTGTAAATAAATCTTATTTGTATATGATATGAAATTACTGATCTTTGAAAACACATGTCAATTATGATATGATCAAAGCAATATCTAATCCAAAAAATATATAAATGTTGTCGCATTTTTTCCCTTTTCTTTGTAAAAAAAAATAATTTGTAACACTTAGAATGATACTGTCGATGATAACTGAAGCTATCATAAATTTTCAGCAAGAGATAATTTTTCTTTTCATTTTATCCATAAAAAAATTTTTTTTCAGTATTTCCGTAATTTTTTGTTCTAATTAGTATATGTAGAAATAATTGGTATTCGGAATATTCTTTAGAACTAAATATTCATTAGTGTATATATTAAAAGCGAAAATACTGCCAACTATAATATTTTGTACTGATTAAACGGTCGTAACTAAAATATAAAGTTTCTTCTGAATTTCTTCTTTTCTTACATATAATAATTAGAACAAATTTATGCGACTTAACTATAGTTTAAATAAATAAATAAGAAAATCAAACTGATCGAAATAATTAGCAATCATCAATTATGTAAGAAGATAAAATAATATTTATTTAAACAGATTCTATATATACACTACATACACATTACATTATGATGTTGGATGAATTACAAAACTGAAACTATAAAACCGAAAAGGACACATCATCGCAATAATAAAAAAAATGCACACATTTGAAAAAGCACTATCTAAAACAGATTATATTTAAGAAATAAATATTAAAAATGGAATATTACAGAATATATATTAGGAGATGGATCACAGAAATATATATAAAAATGTTATAAAAGAGAATTAAAAGTTTATTATTATTATTATTGTTAAGAATATCATGATAAAATTGTGATTTATTTTGTACTTAAATTATGTTTGCATTCTCATTGAACTTATACAATAATACATAAGGAATCAATTCACATGTTGTAAAAATTGCTATAATACAATAATAATTATTAATATCAACAATAATATTCAAAAATTGTAGAAGTTTAATAAATACAACATTATATTAGTGATTAGCTGTGATTTATTGGTTGTGCTTGTGTCAACCAATTAATACAAAAACTATTAAGTAAAAATAACTTAAAATTAACTTAACAACAACACTACCGTGAATCCCTTTATTCCATGCATACTTGTATTTATATAAATTTAATAATAGTTCGCGAGATTCGATTCATTCTGTAAAAATAATTCATTAAGAAATGAATAGATAAATTTATAGAATAACAAATTAAATCCGAAAAAAAAAACATATTTTTCCCTCGTATTTAATATTGCTTTATTATAAAATAGTTGAGACATGAAGAGTTGAAACCCTTAGATAAAGAAAAACCTTGTGAAAAATATAAATTACATTTTTCAGTACATACCTCTTTTAAAAAAATTGTTTAGTTAAATATAAAAAATACACATTACCTATTTATTAGATGAAAAAAAATGGGTACAAGAAAAAAAACCTGTAAAAATATAATACACATTGCTTTTTGTGTCTAATTATAATATTTAATGATGATGCAACATGTTAATATTATTTGTTATATTAAAAATTTATGAAAAGAAGAAAGGAAGTATTAAATGATTAACTTTAATTAAACTCTTTTTATTATTAAACTTAAATAAAATAATGAGATAAAATTTATTAGCCACACTACAACCAATAAATAGAATCAAATAATGTTAATAAATCTATAATGAAATTAAATTTAAAACGAGAAATGATACAATTAAATGAATGAAAAATGAAAAACTTGACTTTCATATACATTCAACGGTGCTTTTTGAATAGCCTGAATTGTCATTGGAACTGTCATTGTCAACGTCATTTAGTGATAAAGTACGTTTTCTTCTCCGAAGTTTTTTTTAGTTATATTTGTTGGAAAATGAAAGAAATTTGAGTGAAATAACATTAAAAAGCATAATTGATGTGTACCTTATGCATAAGCCAATGGTAGTTTATTGAAAATAAGTGAAAACTTTACGCAATATTGATTAAAAGTTTTTGAGGTAAGTACTTTTGCATACACATGCATTTAATAGGAAAAAAATAAATATGTACATATAGTTTCTTGTTAATTCACACATCTGTTCTTCGAGTTTTAGCATTTGTCTCTGTCGCTCTTTCATTGTGAATAAAAGTGAATATTGCTCCTTCACTCTTTCATTCACGATCCTAATGGCAGGGCAGTTGGTATCGTCTATACAACTGTTTCTTTCGCACTTTGTTTTGTATCAGCTGACAAGTATAACATAAGGCAGCGAAAAAGAGAGACCATTTTGTGCTGTGTAGTTTGTGAAAAAATCCAAATGAAATTGAGTTTTCATAAGTTAATTATTCATTTAAATCGTGTAAAATTATGAATAAAAGTAAACTCAAGTATTTTCTTTCAAATTTTCATAATTTTTCATAGAACCAAGTGCATTTTAACTGTAAAAAATTGATTTTTCGATGCATTGCATGACGTCACTTTCCATATCGTTTTCACAAACAAATAATTAGTATACACATGCATAATATTTAATAAAATGTCGAACAACAGCACACAAATACAGTTTACTGATTGAATCAAAGAAATATATGGGGAAAAGACAAAAACTTGAAATAAATTAGAAACCATTTTTCACGCAACAATACAAAGTTTTTCTCGTTTAATTGCGTATATTTTGACAAAAATTTCTGTTATTTACGTTTTATTTTCTCGCCAAGAAACCAACTGAGAAATTGTTGCTACAGTATACACATACTACAAACAAACACATTCACACTCTGAGTGACAAACACCATCAAATGGCAAAGTACAAATAATGAAAGGGTAAGTGTGTGTCAAGTATAAAAAAAAAATCTTTCGAAACGTAATATAGCTCGAGTTGTTAGTCAGTACACTCTATCAGCTCTTGTCAATACAACAACAACTTAGTTAGTTTTATTTCGTATTTTGCTATTTTTGTGTGTATTTAGTGTCCCAATAAAAGTTAAAAAATTTCACTTAAAAAATTACGCGACTGCCTAAGTAATTGGCAGGTTATTTAATCGTCGAAGCAGTTTCACAGAAAATCAAAGTAAGAGAGAAATACAATGTGAAAATAATTAATAAAGAAATAACAAAATTAATCTGAATAAAAGTGTGAAAATCAATAACAAAAAAAGTCTTGAGTAGCTTATTCTCGCACTTTTCACTCTATCCGTGTCTTGATTTCAATAGAAAAAAAAATAATATTATGAAATCAAAGCATCTCTATGTGTATGTATCTATAATGAAATATCAAATAATCTCATGTGTATAAGATATTTTAATAAGGAATATGTCGTTTGTTGTGTCAGTTCACTTCGACATAACCGTCATCATTTTAAAAGCAAATGAACTGCAGTGTATATATTTATAATAAAAAAAAACTAAAGCAGTGATAGCAGTCAAGCTACTTCAATGTATAAAATAAATACATGCATGCACATAAGTAAAGTCATAAGTAAAATACATATATTTGATATGATAAAATGATCATCCAGTCACTCTTTCTATACATATGTTAAAACCAAAATGAACAAATATATGATAAAAGTTTAAAAGTGAAAAAATCATTTATAAAAATTTGTGCGTTTTTTAATACCCTTTCGAGCACACGGATTACAAACTCGTATTAACAAACTTACACACGTTTTAAAAAATTTAGTTCCTGCATTGCCATAAGAAAAATAAAAATGTATTACAACAAAGACAATAATTTGAGCTTACCTTCAAAAACATCGCATCATTAAAGTATACCTGTCTGTTATTGGCTAAGTTATACATTGACATTGAAAACTTACAAATTTTTTTATACAAATGGATTGATGTTGATACAACTCGTTTGTTTGTGTAAAAAATATGTTGTATAATCATAAAAATATACAAATATGTGCAAAATGGAGAAATATAATGAGTAAATAAAATAAAACGAAAAATTTATCACTGAATAACAAAATGTGAATTGTGTATTTTTATCAAATGTTTTTCTGTTGTGTCGATTTATATGAGAATCTCACAAAAAAGGGTACACGTGATAGTGTTACATGAATACTTTTGTCATTAAAAGCCTCGATTACTGACAAATATTTCATGCAAGTTTATCTCAAGTTATTGTCTGTGATCAAAGATCATCGAGGCATTAGTATTTTCATTAATTAAATGTAGCTCAAAAGTATAATGATATAGAGAATAATGTATCTATTTATCGTGTTTAAGATAAAAGTTGCATTTATATACAGAAATTAACTTACTGTCACTACACTCATTGATTGAATTTTATGTGCTTTAAATAAAAGACAACAACACAGCTTGCTAATTGATATAAAACGGTAATAATAGACTACATCGTGTTGTCGTTTTCGAAGTTGTTGTGTGAACGTGATGTGTTTGTATTGATTGTTGTTTGTTAGAATTATTTTTAAAGTTGAATTGAAAATCAATATGGCGGATCTTCATTAGTTTTCATTGAAGTAAGTTGATTAATGAAATCAAAAGAAAATGATCGTTTTCTTCAAATTTATCAATAAGGTTTTAAAATTAAAATATATTTTTTCATTAAAATTTCAATCATTTTTATGAAACGATAGAAATGAAATAGAATAAAACACTTCTAATCACAGTATCAACTATACGTTCAAAATACAGAACAGTCGAATATCGACTTTGAAAAACATACAAACACAGCAAAGAAAACTCAATCGTGTATTACAATAACAAAAACAATAGAATATTCCTTGATTAATTAAATTTTTTAATCAACTAATGTTTTTATATAAAGTTGAAACAGGAACATTTGTAACATTCACGTACATATGTATATAAAAACTTGAATTTTACAATATTTTTCTTCATCTTTTTGCAAACTTTCGAAGTGTCGAATCTTCTTTAAAACTTTTTTTCTTACCTTACTCAATATTAAACATATATACCTAATAAATATGTAATAATTGTTTTATACACGTATAAAATCAAATACGATACACCTTCAGCAGAGTTATTGTATTCGCAAACTAACATAAGTTGTGGTAGTGACAATACGATTCAATACATCTGTTCGTGATACAGAGATGCTTTGAGCCAAAACAATAGATAGAGAGATAGAGCTGGCGTGTTTAGTGTACATACAATACTTTACATTACATACATGTTGTATAGAAATGATGGTAGTACAAGTGTAACTTAACGACCTTGAATATAATGTTATTCTACTACACATAAGTGTGTCAGTAGAGTACAAACGTGAATGTTATACTAAATTTTTAATAGTGTGTGGATATTTTCGACTGGTCATTCTTGTATTTTCTTGTTGTTAAACCGATGTATACATATATAATTATATTTATTAAAAACACAAAAGTTAGTTTAAATTTTTAAAATAATAATTATTTGTTGATACCATGATTTATATTCAAAATCTATTCACAATAAAAAAAAAGTTCAATTGTCTTAATATAACGCACAAAAATGAAAAGATAAATTTTTATATGGAAACGACTGGTTATGTTATTTTCACCTGTTTGATTTCGTTTTATAAACATGACATTTTTGTCGTATTTTTTTTTTTTAATTAGAGCCTTATCTGGCAACAAAATAAAACAAATTGTACAATTTTTGTCGTAAACGTTATTAGTTTTAGTTATTATTGTTTGTGTTTTGTAACAAATATTTTGATACTCTCAACTTTGTGTATCATCACATCACAGAGTAATATTATAACATACAGAAGTACAACCTCGACGAAAATCTTTGCATGTGTGTAACTGGACTGCATTTCATCATACATGTATATAAATAAATTGATATGCGAGCGAATATTATTGCATGCGTATATATCTTTATTCGGATTTTGAATGTATTGGACTCGTTTATACGAACGAACAAACATTGTAAGCAACGAAATACCCATTAAACATATGTCTTAAACTGACAAAAATGACTCTGAATTTTATTACGTGGATGTGCCTTCAATGTGTTGGTATATTTAGTTGAAAATTTTTCGTTTGTTTTTTTCTTTATTATTTTGTTGTTTCATAAAACTTTTAACAGGCACCTGATTTACATATTTTTCGTTGTGAAAGTTTCACCAAAAAAATTAAATTAACAAGTTTATTTTGGTAGATTCAAATCCATTTTCTTTGTCAGTTAAAATGTGTACACATTCAGTTCATTCGTGATTAATTTTCAAACGTCTTATAAAACCTTATCATAACCTTGGTGTCTTTAAGATTGCGTTGTGACAAAAAAGTGCTCATTCAGATTTTTTTAAAACATCATAATTTTTATAAGACTAAAGTGTCAATATTTTAATACGCACAAAAATGAAGATTTGAAATTTGAAACTATATGCTAAAATTTATGAACAGAGAAAACTCTATAATACGGATCCAATTACATATACATTGTAGAAAAACATAAATAAACGAGCTTAAAACATAAATAAACTATTGACTAATATATTTACTTATTTTTTGGTTTCGTTACAGATTATCTTCAAAAGAATGAAATTCTTATAAAATATCTCATGATCAGCTTTTTAACTCAACAAAGAAAAAAAACGCGAAAGTGCACAATTTCCAATAATATGATCTGCTAAAAGAATTCAAAAAAGATTTTGAAAAGTGTTTAAAAGTAATTAAAGAAAAACAATGATCAGCAACATAAACAATAATCAATTCGGGAGAACCAGTTTATCAACATCAACAAGTTCTTCAACATCATCTGGCATGATGAATGGAGCAAACAACAACTTTAGCCTAGATAATGGTTTCAGTATTTACAATAGAAACATAGATTTTTACGAATCGTTTACTGCAGCCAAAGAAGTTGACGATGTCATAATGAAGCAGGGACATGAAGAGAATGAAAAAAATAGTGTAGTTAGCATTAACAGCAAAAATAATAATACAACCATTATCAACAACAACAACAACATAATTAATTCTAATAGCAGTCACCAAAAATCTAATATTCTTATTAATAATAATACTTTCAAGTCAACCCCATCAGTAAAAACCACATTGATAAGTGACCTCAATAATCTACACAACTATTCAAAGTCACCAAATGCCATAGAAAATAAACCAAATAAGTCACAGCAACAGCATCAGAATAACAAAATGTCTCGCGTCAATTTAGAAGAAGTTATCCAACGGCAAGAAAACAAAACTACGGATGACGAAGAAGAAGACTTTGATCAGAAATCGCAAAGTGCACAATCTATGAAAAATGATGAAAATTGTGGGGATGATAAAATGCCGGATCATCATGCACGTCGACCAATGAATGCCTTTCTAATTTTTTGTAAAAGACACCGAAGTATCGTTCGTGATAGACATCCCAATTTAGAAAATCGATCGATAACCAAGATTTTAGGAGATTGGTGGGCCAATCTCGACAAAGATGAGAAACAGTGCTTTACGGAGTTGGCAAAAATGGTAAAAAATGCCTCAATTTAACTTAAAAAATAAATTAACTTTATTTTTTTTTTCAGTATAAAGATGCGTTTTTCTCAGCAAATCCAAATTTCAAATGGTACAAATTGCCTGCTCCGCCATTGAGAACTTTGACAACTGTAAAATCAGGACAAGGAGATTCTCCAAACAAAGAGTATCCTTTTGACTATCCAATGAGAGAAGATGCAGCATCGAGCGACAAAGATTGGTATAGCGATTTTATTTTGGAAAGTCCTCCAAGTGTTGAAAAATCACAGACAAAAAGTAGAAAGGCAAACAGTGTCGGAGTATTTAAATTAGCTGACGAAACACAGATGGGAGGCTTAAGCAGTTTATTAACTAATTCAAGTGATAATAGTGTACAAAATGATGACGGTAAGGTTTAACGAAAATCATTTTTTTTTTCATTTTCTTCATGCTTTTCTTTATATTAACAGTTACACAAGACAAGGAACAATCCCTCCAAGATGCTTTATCAGAGACATCTAACTTTATCGTCGAAACAATATCGTCCTCACGCACCGAACCATTCGTAAATATGCGTAATAAATCAAAAGATCCGTTGTCTCATCCAAATAACGTAGTTGCTTCTGCCAATGGCAATGATAACGAAATCAGCAAATGGAAAATATCCGGACAAAATTTTGAACCAAGTACTTTCATGTACGATGACGAGTTTTATCGTAACAAAAAATCGTCCCGCTCATGCAAAGGAAAACGTTATCAAGAAATCATGAAATCAATCGCAAAAACTGGGAGTCCAAACAAACGGATAAAAATAAAGCATGTGCCTGCGAGTAACAAACAAAATGGTTTCGATAATAGCAAGCAAAAAGAAGTAAGTACAAATTTTGATGCAAAAGAAGGATGTAGCACAGATATCGACGGCAAAGATAGTTTTGACAAATCTAAGATGTTTGATGCGTCAGATTTCGATCTCGAAGAAAAAATTAAAGCTTTGCCTGCATTAAATTTGGATGAGTATCTTGCACGGAAACGAGAAACGAAAAAGACAAAGAAAAAGATTGGAGGTAAATGTTTTCATCATAAAATTTAAATTTTTCAATATGTAAATTTTAAAAAACTATTTCAGGTCGTTCCAAACTGTCTAAAACAACAAAAACCGATCCAAAGAACAAAAAAAAGCAGGACCAAAACAACGTCAGTGGAAGTCAAAAGCGTAAAGCTCCCAAAGACACAATTACGCGTCGTGATGTAACTGCAACAAAAATTGAGGATGAAACGAAAATCATCAACATACCTGCGATCACAAGTACAACTGCTGGGACCAGTGCTTCAGATTTGTTCACTTTAGCAGAAGTAGCTGTTCAAACCGCCAACATTGACGCACCGACAACTCTTTAATCGTAAGTAGGAAGCAAACATACACAACACATGGAATTACATTGCTAAATATTAAGAAAATATATCACTTAAAAAGTAGATTTTGATTAAATTTTACAAGTTTAAAAAATAGACGTCGTCTCCTCAAAATCGTATTTGTAACAAATTAATATTTGTTTGCTCTAAAACCACATTCAAAATGTAGCATAGAGTAAAAAGTTCATTATCTTTGCCTCAACACTTAAATAAAATACCAATTAACCGTTAAACATGCACACGAAAAATATTTACTTTTTATTATCTTGTATGATAACTAATTTAAATCTAACAAATGATTTATTTTTACATGGTAGGAAAAATGTTTACGTCGAACATCCTCGTAAGAGACTTTCATCGCCATTTCTACTAAAGAGAAATTATCAAAACAATCTATATAAATCTGTTAATTATAATAATAATATAATATTGATGAAAGAATTGATAATAACAAAGATTTGAATTATATTACAAAATATATATTATATATATAAAAATGAAATATACTAAGAGTGTAGTGATAGATTATTTATAAGCTTACATGAATAATGTACTAACATCATTTTTAAAAAATATATTTCTTAGAATGTATTTGTTAAAAATTGAATATATTCTACGTTTGATTATTAAAAATACCATGTTTAACATATTTTCACAAAAAAAAATGTTTATTAGCGTTAGTCTTATGACGATAAAAAAGCTTCATACTCAGGCTCATAACTTGATTTAATGGTAAACAATAGTTTTCATGTAATAATTTTTGTTCTTTATACCTTGCACTGATGCATGATAACTACAAGTACCTAATAAACCCATTATTTAATATTTATTATATGTATAACCGTTTATAAAAGGATTATCTTATATATTGAAAAACTTTCCTCAAAACAATATTTCTCAATTTTTATGTCAGATACCTTAAATTTTTAGAGATCTTTAGAAAGAAATATAAAAAACAAAAATATTGATGATAAAATAAAAATAGTGCCTAATTTGCAAAACTATATGTTGCATATTTATCTATAAAATAAAAAATCAGAGTTTAATCTTAATAAATATGTACTTTATACCTTCTTAATTTGTATTTTAAATTCATAATCATTAAAATTGCGTTTAACTAATTTCCTAATAAAAATATATGTAAATATATTTCAGTGTGGTATTAGGATTCTCTTTTAAGATCAAATTCAATAAATAATTTTTCCATCTGATCATTTGATATTACCATTAAAGTTAGTGATTTTCACAATAAATATAAATAATACACACTAAAATATAATATTATTAGATATGTTACAATTTTTATTTGTTTGTTTTGTTTGATTGTTAAGACTATAGAAATTATTATTATATTATTAATAAGTAAAAATTTATGAAAAATAGTATAAGATATAAAATGAAAATAAGACAAAGTTAAAAATTAATATTTTACGAGAAAAAAGAGAGTTTATATTTTATATTACGAAACCAATTATAATATGTAATACAATCTGTAGTAAAAAAAACAAAGAAAATCTAAGTTCAAAACTATTTGGAAATGACTTCGGAAATGTTGGCAATTCCAACAAAAGAGGAATTAAAAAAGTTTGTTTTATAAAAACAAAACAATCAAAATGTGTATATTTTCGGAATACAAAACAAAGAGCAGTAAAGGAAAACTATATTCAATAAACATATTTTTCTTATAAAAGTAAAGTTCATTAAGAGAATCACGATAGTCTGACTGTGATTACATATTTTTAAATGTGTAAGAAAAAGAATAAAAATGTGAGTGTCCAATCGAGAAAAGAATGTGTCTTTTTTAAATTTAAAAATAATTCTGAACTGGTAGAAATTTTGCTACATGTATGTCTGATGACAAGAAAGGGAATTAAGCGACTTGTTTTTTTTTTATTATAAATATGTTTAAAGATATAAATGGTAAAGGAAAGAACTGTTTTTTTATTATTATGTTTCAAGTTCAAACTATCAGTTATTGTTCAAAAGTTTAGAACAATTAAAAAATTTTCTAAACATGTTTTATTATCTTGATACTTCAAAAGAATGATAAAAATTTCAGTTAACAAACAAATTTTCTCTTTGTTTCTCAATATTTCATAAAAAGATGAAAACATTTAAATTTGTAGTAGTTATACTAAGCTTTCTATATTTAAAAAGAAAATAAAATATTAAAAAAAACTTTATAAGATTTTATGCAAAAATGATTGAATATATTAATAAAAAGAAATAATATAAAAGGTTCTTTTATTAAATATTCCTTCGCTATTGTTTTTTTTATCAAAAAAGGTAAGTAACTTTCTGTTCAAATCGTATTTGAGGTTTAAAATATGGCGCTAATTAAAATTACTTCGTGGTAGTTGTCATTGACTTTGAAAGCAGAAAATGAAAGAAATCCAGCAAAAAGTAACTGTATCCTTTCATTTATATTTACAAAATAATAAAAAAATTCTTCCAAGGGCAGTGTGACGTCAAAAATAAGACAAGTTTTAAGTATGGTAAAAAGATTCAACACTATAATTTTTTTTTAAGTAAAACATAGAATCCTAACCAACTGAACGAGAAAAAAAAACAAGTTCTCAATTTTTTTCTCCAAAGAAGGATTATAATTTCAAATCGTACAGGAGAATAACGTAAGCAAATACTGATCAATAACCTTCATAGACACACAGAAAGATAGGTTTATGTCATCGAATAACTCATTTTTTATAAAGTCGAAAATATCAACGTTCTGTAAATTTATGTCAAAGAGTTTACGATACTTGATTCAAGAGACACTCAGTTTCATTGGAGCAAAAAATTGCAAAATGACTCACGTTTTATGATTTCACTCGTAAAAATTTCTTCCTGAAAACGAAAAACCTCCCTTCAATGAGTCCTGTTGTTCCATATGTTATCATAGTTGTACATACTAATCATTTTAGTATACATGTTTCAACAACGCACTGTGAACAACATTCGTTTGTACGCTTGAATATTCAGTTTAACGTAATGCGATCAAACTCGAGTACTGATTCTCTTCAAGTTTCATTCAGTTGCTTAACTTTGAACAGACAACATCTCGTAATAATTTTAGTGCAATAACTTAACGTTTACACGGTGAAAAATTCAAAAGTTAGTAAAAGTGTATAAGATAGTAATTTTTTATTGAGCAATAAACAAGTTTTCTCTTCGACATGTATTGCACAAATGCATTTCTAATGTCTTGAATAAGTCGATTAAAAATTTTGAATTTTGCATAAAAAATAAAATCTTTGAAACTAATACATTTTTAGTCATGTGTTAATTATTATCAACAAATTTATTAATCGTGTAAGGTCAAAACGAATATTCTAACATTGAGCGCACTATAAATATAACAATATAATATGAAAAATTGAACTATAATATAATTTCTTGTGTTGTTATCAAATGTTTAACAAAAATAATGTTAGAATAAAAGTGAGATAAAAATGAAAGTAAAAAAAGTTTAAGCTAAAGGTTACATCCAATTCATATAATAAGTTAAATATTTTGATAAATCAAGATTAATTTCATTTGTACTATATTAAAGTTTTTGTGATAATTTATTTTTTAGAAATCGCGTTTCAATTAGTGAGACATATGTCAACTCAATATAAATTTATCTACGTATGTTTTAAAATATTTTAAATTGTTCTAAAAAGTAAAACATATTCTATCCTCATTCCGCTAATGTTTTAATTTTACATACTTGAAACAAAAGGTAATGAACTTGAACAGACCAAATACAATAGTAGTACATGTGTAATTACTATTTTTATTGATTCAATTTTGAATCACGTTTATTTACAACGGTCGAATATAATTATCATAATAATAACTTCATAGTAAAGGAAAATTGTTCTGAAGTTTTCAAATAGTCTTTCAATAAATAATTGCAATTAATCACGTATCCGAATGTAAATTTATCTTTTTTTATTTGTAGGGTTATTTTATTGTGTTGAAAACATGAGTAATGGAGTTCTTTGGGTCAATAGGATGTTGTTTTAATATTAACTTTAAATGCATGACTCTGAGATGATATTTCATGTCAAATTTTCTTTTAAATAATAAGAACAATTAATAACTATTAGTTTATTTTTTTTTTTAATCATGCTATTTTGAATAATATTTTTTTTTAATTGGACTGAAAAACAGGTTTTACCAAATTTTTTTGCAAAAACAAAATCTTGTCGAACTTGTTTTGTTTATTTTTTCTTGTTCTAATACCTAACTGCTTTGTCGTCAGCAGGAAGGAAGTTATAAAAAATAAAATCTAAAATAATTTTTTAACGTGCATTGGTCCACGACTTTAGATGTTTATATTGTTATTTCACGGTCGTCATTGTTGAAAATTGTGTGATGCATCAGTAATATTTAGCTTTGACATGTTTGTGCAAATGTTTGATTTAATATATTACATATTCTAAAAATCAACTAAAGTAAAGTTTCCATAAACTAATGAAAATGAATTTATTATTATTTAGGTTTGCTGAAACTTTTATTTTTAGATTTATTTCAATATATAAATAAAAATAAACAAAATGGCTTTCGATAAAGATATTGATTATGAAAAGTGTACAGCAGAGATAAAGGAATGGTGGAAAAATGATCCATTGATGCCCAAAAATATTGGTAAGTATATTTTTTAAAAATTATTTTGAAAAAGAAGCACGGTTTTTTTCATCCTTTACTAAAATTTTTGATAAACCCTTTGACATAAAATAAGGATGATCTTCAGTTCCATCGTTATTTCGGGCATCTTCAACTAAAATATTTTTTAAAAATCGTTTTATGTAAATTCTTTAAATAGAAAAATATAATAGAACTCCTTACGAGCACATATGAACATCGTGTTATTCGCCATTGAATAAACTCCAAAGAACAAATCTGACATTACATAAGTTGATATTCCTACAATTAAACTGGGCCAAAACCTTGAATCATGAACGTAGATAAAAACGAGCGCTGTAACTCCAATTGAGATCAACAGTTTACACATGAAAAATAAGCATCCAGTGATCTAAAACATGCAAAAAAAAAGTCATTATTTGAGACTTTTGTCAAAAAGAATTTCAAACGTTTTACCGTGTGTAATGCAACATATCTTATCCCATTTTCCAATAACAATGTAAAAGCATTTTTTGAACTTGAGCAGAAGTTTGTTCCCCGAATGGCGCACATGATATATGCATTTTTGTTGATGAATTTCATAAATTTCTCAAGACACCAAAAAACACATCGAAATATCCACAATATTGCTTTCGTAAATGGATTTGGATACTTGTCGCATTGAATTTTTACATATTCTACCATAATGCGAAAGATTCGACAAACAGTAATGATAAGCGATCCAAAAGCAATTGTTCCTAAATGATATCTAAAAATATTGAATTTGAGTAAATTGAAACACAACAAAACTTCAGATTCTAAATTTACCTGGCTATCCGAGAAATAGCAGAACATAAAGCACAAAATGGAACTTTTGACTTTTTGTATGTCCAATACCAACGTGAATAGACAGAAGCAAGAACCATATCATTGAAAGCAGAGGCAAAAAATACTAACCATATTCCAATAATAACATTTGTAATCTAAAATGAATTTGATAAAGTGAAAAAGTGTATTTTAACAATTGTAATATTCTTCACTTTAAAACCCGTGATTTTCCATGAATCCATTTCCTCCAATGCACATCTCGCCATTTGACAAATACCTCCTTTTTCAGTGCAATTACCATTGAAACTCTCAACTGTACAGTTATCTCCATCCTTGTAACTATTTTCAATACAAGTACAATCACTCCCAAGCATTCCCTTTACTTTGAAGATTTGGTCAGCGAGTGTATTCAAGTTGAGATAAGCATAACAGACAAATGCAATTGTCAAACATTGCACAAGCAAAGGAAGAATGGGAAAAAACATTGAACAAATACTTGAAAAAACCGCACTACCAATATATATTTAGAATAAAAACTCATTGAAAAGTGAAAATAAAAACTTACCGACTTCCCTGTTTGATTATTTCGATGGCTAAATGAATTCTCGAAAAAATGCACATCACCAACGTAAAAATAATAATAAAAGTGATCAATAAAATTGATGCAATCCATATCCATGTATTCTGCAATAAATAAAAGTTTTAACAAAATGTCACTCACTTGCGATAAAAACCTACAGGTTTTTCTAAAAGTTGTCTCAAATAATTCAGAAGATTTGTTTTGGGATAGTTTTCCATTGAAGGATTATCAACTAATGTATTGTATCGTATAAAAGAGAAAACAGTTCCCGCCAATAAAACTCCGAGTAATCCAAAAACTGTAAGCCATATAATTGGAGCAGCAAACCATCGAAAAAGGAAGATAACCATCAAACAAATAAAAAGTGACAAGAAAATACATCCTATTATGTTCTTCCATTCTATTTTGATTTGATCAACAGCCATATTGCTCACCTTGAAATCAGTAAATTGAGAAATTTCTTGAATTTTAATTTAAATGTTTTACCTCTTTGAATCCAGAAAGAACTGGCAATCGAAACGATTGTGCAAACAAAGTTTTGTTCCATGTTTCGTCGATATCCGTATTCTTAAAAGGTAAACATATGCTGAAAACTATAATAAAAGATTTAAATATAAAGATGGAAATCCACGAAATTCATCTTACGTGATTTTGTTGGAAAATATGATTTTGCGCAACGTTCATTTTTAATAATTTCTTTTATATCATTGCAATTTTTTATCATTGTTTTATCCACAAACTTTTCACACAACAGTTTATTTTTATATTCAGGAAATGTTAAGTCAGTACAGTTTCCTTCTTCAAAATCAAATCTTTCTTCCGGGCATTTAGATACACAAATCTTCATAAAAAGGATTTTGTATGATTATTTGTGAATCATCGTTAGAAAAAGTGCTATACTTACCGACGTACTTCTACATCCAATTAGAATGTTGTGTAAATTAATGCACTTTTCTAAGTCGTAGATAAAGAGATTCGGAACATCTAAAACATTGCTATCAAATCCGCATCTATGTCCTGAAGAGTCAATTGCTGACAAGATACGTTTGTCATCGCCGTTTAATATTGCTGTAAGAATAGCATAATTTTGATTTTTGTCGAAACCTATCATTCAATATTACCGAAAATCCCGACATAAGCCCATATTCCTATGAATATAATGAAAATTAGGAGACAAGGAATATCCGTACATCGATTTTTTCGGAGAGGCTCAACTGATCCGCATTTTTTTGTTCGATACTGCACTAAAGGATCTAAAAAAATGCAAAAAAAAATGTTTAGATTTTTGCCACGCTCAATATAAAACAATAATAATTTTTCAAATACCCTGAACTTCAACTTGGACAACCGATTTTTTGCGTGCTGTTTCTTCCTCAATTTCAGGTTCTGTTTTTTTCAAAGGCATTATTTTGAGATTTGCTTTTTTTATTCAAAAAGAAAAGTTCTCAACTTAAGAAGGATCGTTTTACAAATGCAAAAAAATTACACGACTAAAACATCTTTTAAGTAGAATTCAAAAGGCGGATCTGAATCATCATTTTCACTTCCTTCTTTGATTTTTTATCTAATTAAATAGATACTTACCTATTGTTTTGTCTGAAGTACTTTTTATTATCCGTTTAAAAAAGTCAAACAACAAAGAAATTTTCATGTGTCAATTTGGATTCTTTTTATTTTATGTGCACATATGTATTATTCACTAAATGTTCTTATCATCATTGCGATATTGCAGGAAAACTATGAAAAGCTTTAGAATAGGAAATAATGCTAAACAAATAAAAATTAAAGTATTAAAAATGAGGAAAGTTTTCATATAATTTCGTAAACATTTACCTTTGGGTCAGCTGTTTTCCAGCATTTATGAAGCCAAAAAGCTCTTTCACATAAAGTGTCTCCTTTTGGATACAAGCACCTTTTACCCATATGTAATGCAATGTCTGCCATGCTATCAGGCAGCATATCATGAAGTTTCTCTAAATGAACATCTCCGTTATCATCGACAACTTTTGCCTCGTGAAAAACGCAATTCATATAACATTTCAACTTTTCATCCTCATGAATTTGACCATCACTAAATTCCTTTATTGCCTCTTCAGTTACGCCAGTTTTTGTAACACAAATATCATGAATTGGCTTGACAGCAGCCAAAAGTTCTGGCGGAGGATACTTTAATTAAAAACTTTATAAAATTTTGTAAATTTTTCCAACTTAATATGAACTTACTTCAGCATCGCGTCTTGGAGCAACTTGCGACAAAATTAATCCTCCGAGAGAAGCAAAGATTAGAGCTACTAAAAATTTCATTATTTTAGTTTCAATAAACTTTTTAAAGATGAAATTGATTATACTTTGATACAAAATCATGGATTGTCTCTTTATTTATACATAAAAAGTTGCATCAAACGGAGTGTCATCTATTTTAATTACAAAGTTAGAGGATTATTTGTTCAATTTGGTTAATTAAGTGAGTACAATAGTAATTGATTGCTCAAAATAAAGTGACAGTAATTAAATGTTTTTATCATGCAAAGAAAAATATATTGTCGAGAAGTGTCTGAAGACACGTGTTTTTCAATGCACATTCATTACCATCATACAAATAACAAAACACGACTAAAAAATTATCCAAACAATAAATTAAAAATTGTCTTTAATAAATAAATAGTATTTACATGAGTAATCGTTCAGTATAGTATAAAAAACCTTGATATCCATTCATTTATTTTTTTTTTCACAGTCTGAATTTATTTTATCTGAAAAAAAAAACGTAAAATATATCATATACAAAAGTCTTTCCTTACCATCACAAAAAAAATCAAGTATTATTAACGGAGATACGGCAATGTGATTCGTTTCCGTTACAATTTGTGTCTAATTTTTTTACCAAATTGATAAATTACAAGTTTAAAAATTTCAAAAATTTAGAAATATTTTTATATATCATGTTTTCATTTAAAAAAAATTGCAAAAATATTATAATGTTTTGAGTTGTTTCACATACATTTTAAGTCGTTAAAATATCGTTGATAAAATATCATTTGTTTCGACTCATACAGACTTAAAATTTGATCGATTGAATTGGGAAGTAGGAATTAAAAGTATTATAATTGATTGAATGTTTAAAATTCAAATTTTTTTCTACCTTTAGACTACATACTTGCGAACAAAAAATAAAGGTTATTGGTTTGACGATATCCAAAATACCGAATTCAGACAGAGCAACTTACTTCTGGTTTAATTAATTAGTTTTTATTATTATAATTCTTTATAGACGACGTGTTACTACAACGTTTTGTACATGCGACATATGGAGATACCGCATACGCTAAACGTGTTATAAGCTTAAATTATGAGATACGGAACAAAAATCCGCACATATTTCTCGATCGTGATCCCTTGTCGCCGGAATCACAAAAAGTATTTCAAGTATGGTAAGTAACTTCCCCAAAATAAAGAAAGAAAAAATACGGAAATGCAATCACGTGTTTTTTTTTTGTTCATTTGTCTTACTGACCTATTTTTTCATTTCTTTTTTTTTATCTCTACAGTGATATGATTCCGCTTCCAACATTGACACCGAAAGATAATTACAGAATGATTTTTTATCGTTTACGCGATTTGAACGACAGTAAAGTAAGTTTCTCTTTTCTCAAGTATTAAAAGGGTTCAAGGATTAAAATGAAATTTTTTTCGACATCGTAGTTTGACTTTACAGAGGCGATTAAGATGTTTTTCATGGTTGCTGATACACGTTTCACAATGAACAATGCTATTTCGAGTGGCGATGTACCGATTTTCGACGCTAAAGGATTTTCCCTAAAACACATGACGAAAGCAATTAGAGCATTTTCGGTCTTGCGAGTTTATATGAACTTTACACAGGTAGGTGAATAATGAAAAAGATAAATAAACAGATGCAACGAGAGATCATTGTACTTTTAAGTGAAACATGTCGCAATAAAACCGGTCATAAAATATTAAAACAAATGTAGACAACTTATAAATATCAACGCGTAATGTAATTTATTCAAACTCGTCGCTAAAATGTTTTCCTTTGTTCATATCCAAATACAACGTGTAACATTTTGTATGTGTTTGTACTTAAAAGACCCTGACCGTGATAGTAGTAACAATAAAAGATTATAAACAATTAAGTCATTCACTCATTTGATATTTGTTGAATATTCTTACAATGATTTCGCACTTTTATCGACAATCTCTCATGTCATGCCTCTTAATTAGAATATTGATGTAGATTTTTCTTAATTGCATTTACAGAATGCCTTTCCAGTTCGTCTAAAGCAGATTCATGTAGTCAATGTTTCGCCGTTTGTCGATAAGATTTTGTCCTTCATCAAGCCTCTTATGAAGAAAGAGGTTACAAATTCGGTATGCTCTTTAATTACTTTATTGCTTTTGTAGCATATCCTTAACGATACAAATTTTGTAGCTCAAATTCCATCTTCCCAATTCTGAGACGATTTTTGAATACATTCCGAAAGATATGCTACCTGTTGAGTATGGAGGCGAAGGACCATCAATGGATGAGTTGAAAAAGGATATTGTTAAGCAAATTGAAAGTAAGAGGGATTACCTCACAGACATGTCTTATTGGAAGATGAATTTCTCAAAGCAACAACAAGAAATCAACGCAAATTTAGTGGATTTAAAGAACTTGTCTATTGATTAAAACACGGTATTTTTAGGGTCTTTCAATTGTAGAAAATGTTTTGGATATCCTCCTTCTTTATTAATTATATAACTAAATTTGAATCAACAATTACAAAAAATATCAAAAAAATAATTCAAAATTGTAAAAGTTTTTGGGATGCTATTCAAAAATTTTCGAGAATTGTATTATCTTTGTTTAAGTTATTCATACTTTAAGAGTGCAATTATATAAATAAACAAAATAAAATGGGTAAAATAAGCTAAATTCTTTTCTTCTCTTTTTTGCTGTCTTTTTCCAATATTTTGTTTATTAACTACTGCGTTTAACTTTTCCTTGAATTTTCAACGTATCAACGTACGAGGCTATAATTGACTTATGAGGGTAGTTTCTTTCACATCAACAAACGACTAAAAAAGCCATAAATTGATAATAAAATTTAACGAAAATTGAATAACTTTCAAAACTTACGATTTCAGCGCCATCTGGAGAACAAAATTAAGAAGGATCGTGACTGAATTGCGCGCGAAATCCATCGTGGCGGAGTTAGACGATGTGAGACGAATGAAATTGATAAATGAAGTTTAACGGTTATTGTGAAGCTAAACAACACAAGCCAAAAATTCGCGTTCTTGCAATTAAAGCGAAATTAGTGTTATTTTTCGTCGATTTACTTAAGGAAAAATATTAAAAATTAGTTTAAGTGTATTGGAGAAACATGAATCAAACACTGAATTCGCCGGCAAGGCGTTCAATGGCAAACAACACAATTAGAACTCCCGGAAGATATCAACCAAATGCAACAGTAAAGAGAGTAAAACTTAAATTTGGCGTCTTTTAGTAATTTTTATATAAATTGCAGCAAATTTCCGACCTACCGATCAACGATGATGAAGCAGAACGCGAAAAGAGACGTAGTACAATGATCGGCGGCGAAACAGAGATGAATTTGACGGAGGAAAATGCAGAAGTTTCATCGTGTTTGCGTATGTTTAACGAGAATGTAAGTGTTTCTTGCAAACAATACAATTCTCTCAAAATCTATTTAACAACTCTTTTCATTCGTTATAGAAATTCAACCGTGATAATGTATGGAGTGTTCAGCTCATTGATCATTTTAGTAATTTGGTAGCTAAGCATCACAAAAGTATGTCGAATTTTCAAGTAGCTGGCTCGACATTAGAAGCGAGCGCAAAGGTTTATGTTTTGCGTGTTGACTCTCTGCATCAAGACACAATGCGAATGGTTCAAAATCTATCGAGGCAATCTGCTCGCACTTTGGGCGCAGCGAGAGACGATGATGATGATCATGGAAATGATGATGATACAAATCGCAGCGGCGAGAACAATCAAGAAAATGACCCAAATGGTGCGAATACGACAGGAAAAAAGAAAGAAAAGCGTAAAAGACGTGCAGCTGCAGTTGTAACAAAGAATCCTGATTCATTGAATGGAAAACTCGATACGAATCCTTTCACGGATCCTTTTTTCGCAAAGCTCAATTCAATTGTTGGCGACATAAATAGCAGTAGTCGCTTGATGCAGAACATCATTCGAACAAAAAATGGATCTTTGCAACTTCGCATGGATTATCCGTTTTGGGATAAAAGTGAAAACGAGGAAATCTCCTATGATGAAAACGAAAATTATGAAAATCGGGAAATTGTTCGTATTAAGACGCTCGAAGCGAAGGAAAATCATGCAATTCATCATCAATTGAAAGGTTACAGTATATCTGATAAGCCAGCAGAAGATGAGCCTGAAGAAGAATTACCGCAAGGGTTACTGCATCAATCTTCGATGAATTCGAGTTTCCAAGACAGATCAATGAACGCAAGCGGAGGGGCAGGAATAATTTTTGATCCAAATGCCGAAGTTGAACCAATTGCGAACGATAACAATTTCATGATAGATTATGGAGGAGCTGCTGATGACAATGATCACGAATTCGAGCAATTAGAAGAGGAAGATCGTGCAGCAATTATGCGTTGTCGCGGGCTTCGACGTGAAGCAGTTATAATTGAAGATATGGCGCCCGTAGATGCACATTCAGGGTCATTAGAATATTCTTACAGACCGTTGGATAGATTCTCAGAGTTTTGGGCAGGACCATCTCATTGGAAAATCCGTCGACAACCAAGTATGGCAAAAAAGAGCTTTACAGCAGCAAATCAAAGTTCATCAGGTCAAGTTGTTGCTGCTAAACGGAAGCCTCGAAAGAAAAAGGAAACTAAAAACTTTACAGCAAACGAACTCTATAGCTTTGATCCATCAACGATATTTGTCACTCGAGATCCAGAACATCCCATTAAAAGAATCACCTACACAAAAACTTACATCAGTCGAAAATGGAATGCGAAAAAATTAAAATTACCAACTCACATAAAAATTGAACAAAATGTTTTCGACAAGTTTTTATCTGGTCCTCAATTCCGCCCAATGAATGAAAAACCTGAAAAGGAGCCTGAAATTGAAGTAGAAAATTATGATTATAACAACGAAGTAGATAACGAGTATTGTCGTGATGTTCATGTAAGTCATTTAAAAATAAACTTTTTTCAATAATTTTTATTCTTACACTCTTATTACTTTTGTATTGCAGGCGGAAACAGATGCTGATACTGAAACAGATTTTGGAACTGCAGATAATCTTAACACAAGCGATGAACGTATTATGTCGCCATCGGATTTGCAATTACCCGTTAATCAGACAGCAGATTTTATCGCAACAGATTTTGCAGGAGCCCCCGAACAAGTAGAAAAAATTCAGATTTCGTATGCAAAACGAGCAAAACCTGTTGATATGAAACAACTGAAAGCTCAATGTTGGAATTTGATAACAGATTTACCTAAAACACATCCTCAGGCAACAACCGAAACATCGAAAGGTGAATTGGTTCAAGAAATTGAGTTTAAAGATGTGTATGATAATTTGCCACGCATTTTGACAAAATCAATGGCAGAAAATATCAGTACGGGCCTCGTGTTTTACTCTGTATTACATTTGGCTAATGAAAAAGGCGTGAGAGTTGTGCAACATGACAATCTCGAAGGATGTACCATATTAAAAAAGTACACATGAAAAATATTTTAAGGATGTACTAATGAAAAAAAAAAATAGAATAAATTACATTTGAGTACAAGAACTTTTACAAAAATATAATTAAATATATAACCTAATGAAGAAAATAAAAAGTTTATTTAGAAGTTTTTATCAAACATTATGAATTTTAGTTGAATTTCAAATCTTTTAAGAATTTTTCTTGTTGACACGAGTAATGACACTTTTGACTTCTGTGTATGCTTGTAATCCGTATTCTCCGCCTTCACGACCATGCCCTGACATTTTAAAGCCTCCGAATGGCGATTGACTTCCGAGAACATTGTAAGCATTTACCCAAACTGTTCCTGCGCGTAAACCTTGAACAATATAATTCGCTTTATCTATGTCTTGTGTGAAAACAGCAGCAGCAAGTCCATAATCTGTATGATTTGCACGTTCAATAACATCATCCAAATCCTTGAATCTGATAATTTGTTGCACAGGACCAAAGATCTCTTCTTTTGCGATTACCATGTCATCTTTGACGTCCGCAAACACCGTAGGCTCAACAAAATATCCGGGCAAACCTTGATAACGACTTCCTCCAGCAACTAATTTAGCGCCTTGTCTCTTTCCTTCGTCAATGAGTCCCAAAATTTTTGTGAGTTGCTCATTGTCTACTTGAGGACCTTGTTCCACAGATAAATCGAATGGATTGCCAACAGTACGTTTTTTAGCACGTTCAGCGCTTCGCTCAACGAATTCATCATATATTTTGTCTTGAACATATGTACGTGAACCCGCACTAAAATAAATCAAGTTTTCCATAATAAAAAGTAAAAACAAAAATTTATATAAAATTTCTCCTATTTTGGAATACCCTAATTTAACATATATGTACTTACCAACAACATTGGCCAGCATTGAAAAATAATCCAAAGTGTGATGTTTCAACGGCATGATCCATATCAGCATCTGACAAAATAATGTTTGGTGACTTTCCGCCTAATTCCAATGTTGTGCGTTTCAAATTGCTTGCGCCCGATCCTTGTTGAATTATTTTGCCAACTTCCGTTGAACCCGTAAAAGCAACTTTATCGACATCATGATGATGAACGAGAGCTGCTCCTGCGGCGCCAAATCCGGGAACAACATTTATAACGCCAGCTGGAAATCCTGCTTCCTTCGTCAATTGTGCGATATAAAGAGCGGTTAAGGATGTTTGTTCAGCTGGTTTAAGAATAACAGTATTTCCCGTTGCCAAAGCAGGCCCAAGCTTCCAAGCAGCCTAAAAACGCTACATGAATTTTTGATTCTAACAAAGTTTGATTTTTAAAAGTTAATACCATCAAAACAGGGAAATTCCATGGGATAATTTGTCCACAAACTCCTACAGGCTCATGGCGTGTGTAAACGAAGAAATCTCCATCCATTGGAATAACTTTTCCATGGTTTTTATCAGCCCATCCTGCATAATAACGCAAATATTTGATTGACATCGGAATATCAACATTATACGACATGCTATATGGCTTTCCATTATCTAACGTTTCTAAACTCTACATAATATTTAATAAGAAAAACGATAAGAAAGGTCAGTGAACTATTCCAAATATACTAAATACTTACCGCCAAATAAACACGATCACGTTCCATCAAATCTGCGAGACGATTCAACAACACTCCTCGATCTGAAGCATCCATTGTGCGCCATGGTGAATTCAATCTGAAATTGATAGAAAAAATAGACAATTATTTGTTTATTTTTCATTTGTATAATTTGATATTAAATTCAACTGATAAGAATTAATCTCACTTAAATGCTTGACGTGCAGCTTTAACAGCTATATCAATATCTGCTTTGTCGCCTTCTTGAATTTCAGCGATTACTTTTTCAGTTGAGGGATCCAATGTTTTAAAAGTTTTTCCGCTTTTCGCTTTGTGCCATTCGTTGTTGATAAAAAGCTGTAGTAATAAACATAAGTTTGTATTTAAAAATAGAATCATAGCAAAACAAAGTGCGAATCGTAACCGGTTTTGCATAGACAAGCAAATTACAAGTCAAGGTCGATTTGAAGAAAAAATATTTAAAAAAAAAATGTTTCACTTACTCCTGTGTACAAAACTTCAGGATTTGGATTTGGAGCAGGCATACTCGCATTGCCACGAATCGCCAAATGAGATAAACGAGCAAGCGGCTTCGATAAAATTGTGCGAATCATTGTGTATTTTGAACAAATTACAGCTCAAAGTTTTGATATATTTTGATTCTCTGATATTTTTTTAGTATTTTAGCACTAATTGGTATGATTAATTAA
Organism: Culicoides brevitarsis; assembly: GCF_036172545.1. Taxonomy (NCBI): domain Eukaryota; kingdom Metazoa; phylum Arthropoda; class Insecta; order Diptera; family Ceratopogonidae; genus Culicoides; species Culicoides brevitarsis. The sequence continues at coordinate 46,376,844 of NC_087085.1, read as the reverse complement.
ATGTATTTCGACGGAAAATAATAATTTATTAACGCGAACAAGAGCACCGCCGTACTTGTCGAAAGATGAATTTTAAGCTAACCAGATGTCACATTCAAGTTGTTGGTGAGATGAATGAAATTGATGAACAGCTGATCGGCCCCAGCATGCAAAAAAAAATTCCTGCCCATGTGCTCTGGGGCGGGCAGGATTTTTTTTTTGCATGCTGGTGCCGATCAGCTGTTCATCAATTTCATTCGTCTCACCTAACCGTTGATCTGCCCCAGCATACAATTAGCATGAGCAGGACAAACAAAAACAAAAACAAAACTTAATTTAAAATATTTTAAATATTCTTTTAACACTTGATAAATTAGATTGAGAATTAGCTATGGAATCAGCCTTGGGATCGTCTCACACGTTTGATTTTGTGAGTAAAACGTTAGATCATCTATTGGTATATTTTAGTGAAGAAAACAAACGAAATTCTGAAAGCATAACCAAAGGATTTATTCAAATTTTAAATTTGTGGGAAAAAAAAGTTACATTGCTAACAACGTTTCACGAGAAAAGTAGGATTTTGGTTCGTGTTATTCGATTATTTTATTTTATGACTCCATCATGGAAACAATTTTGGTAAGTCATCTAAAATAATAAATTTATCAATTGTTCCTTAAAAACGTTCTTCCTTTTATTTTTAGCGAACAACCGTTGCAGAGAATCTGCACGAAATACATTCCAAAAACATTTGATTTGTTACCTCGTAATCAACTAAATGATGAAGAAGTGCTTTGTGAAGTGCAAAACAGTAAGAAAATCAAAGATATCTTTGACTAAAACTTTAATGAATTAATAGTTTAGTTAAAATAATAATAATAGTTTATTAATTTTCAAACTTAAGAATTCCAAATCCAATCCAAAGAAATTTTCCATAACTTTTGTTTCAAGCTTAAAAACCATCCAAACCAGACATTCAAAGATATTTGCTATAACTTTTGCTCGATTTGAACCTTGAGAATCATCAAATATGCTTTAAAAATGATAATTAGGTTTTTTTTACGTATTTTTTATTTGTCAATATTCAAGTTTAAGAACCATCCAAAAGACATCCAAAGGCATTTTTCATAACTTTTGTTCAATTTCAAGCTTAAGAATCATCAGATATGCTTTCAAAATGAAAATTACGTATTTTTTTACGTATTTTTTATTTGTCAATATTCAAGCTTAAGAACCATCCAGAAGACATCCATAGGCATTTTTTATAACTTTTGTTCAATTTCAAGCTTAAGAATCATCAGATATGCTTTCAAAATGAAAATTACGTATTTTTTTACGTATTTTTTACGTATTTTTTATTTGTCAATATTCAAGCTTAAAAACCATCCAGAAGACATCCAAAGGCATTTTCATAACTTTTGTTCAATTTCAAGCTTAAGAATCATCAGATATGCTTTCAAAATGAAAATAACGTATTTTTTACGTATTTTTTATTTGTGAATATTCAAGCTTAAGAACCATCCAAAAGACATCCAAAGGCATTTTTCATAACTTTTGTTCAATTTCAAGCTTAAGAATCATCAGATATGCTTTCAAAATGAAAATTACGTATTTTTTACCTATTTTTTATTTGTCAATATTCAAGCTTAAGAACCATCCAGAAGACATTCAAAGGCATTTTTCATAACTTTTGTTCAATTTCAAGCTTAAGAATCATCAGATATGCTTTCAAAATGAAAATTACGTATTTTTTACGTATTTTTTATTTGTCAATATTCAAGCTTAAGAACCATCCAAAAGACATCCAAAGGCATTTGCCATAACTTTTGTTCAAATTTAAACTTAAGAACCATCAAATGGGCTCTCAAAATAAAAATTACGTATTTTTTACGTAATTTTTACGTATTTTTTATTTTTCAATTTTAAAGCTTGAGAACCATCCAAAAGACATTGAAAGGAATTTTTCATAACTTTTGTTCAATTTCAAGCTTAAAAATCATCAAATATGCTTTCAAAATGAAAATTACGTATTTTTCACGTATTTTTTATTTGTCAATATTCAAGCTTAAGAACCATCCAAAAGACATCCAAAGGCATTTGCCATAACTTTTGTTCAAATTTAAACTTAAGAACCATCAAATGGGCTCTCAAAATAAAAATTACGTATTTTTTACGTAATTTTTACGTATTTTTTATTTTTCAATTTTAAAGCTTGAGAACCATCCAAAAGACATTCAAAGGAATTTTTCATAACTTTTGTTCAATTTCAAGCTTAAAAATCGTCAAATATGCTTTCAAAATGAAAATTACGTATTTTTTGCGTATTTTATATTTGTCAATTTTCAAGCTTAACAACCATCCAAAAGACATTCAAAGGCATTTTACATAACTTTTTTTCATATTGAAGCTTAAAAATCATCATATATACTTTCAAAATGAAAATTACGTATTTTTTATTTGTCAATTTTCAAGCTTAAGAACCATCCAAAAGACATCCAAAGGCATTTTTTTATAACTTTTTTTCAATTTCAAGCTTAAGAATCATCCAAAAGACATCCAAATGCATTTTCATAATTTTTGTTCAATTTCAAGCTTAAGACATATAGAGACATTTCCCATAACTTTTGATCAATTTCAAATTTAGGAAACTAACTTTAAAACTTTCGAATCCTAATGTAAAAAATTTATTTTTTAGTTTTACTACAACTTACGAGCCTCTGTTCTATTGATGATTTGCCACAGAAGTATCAAACAACTTTAGTAACATTAATTTTGGACCATGGCTTCGATCAAAAGTTTTTTTTGTATTCATGTCAAAATCAATGGATGGAAGATTTGGTAGATTTCATATGTATTCAACTCAAAAGTACTGTAAAGAAGGTGTCAGAAGATCCAAATGACTTTGAAACACAAGATTGGCTGAGGTTTTTGAACACAAAATTGATTGATTTGTCAAAAGCATTTCCGCATGAAAATTTTCGTGGCACAAAGAACATAATACAAGCTCTTATTTTCGCATATAGTATGATGAATTGTGGCTTAAATAACCAAATAATACAAACAAATGCGGTTACTCCTTGTCTTGCAGTTCTCGAACAAATATATCTAAATAAGGAACTTGTCATCGTAAGAATATCTCATCTAATACAATATTTCAATAAAAAACATCAATTTTATTTTGTTTTTGCAGTGCATTTTTGATATAACAGAAGAGCCTCCATCAACAATAGTCCCGTTATTGACCGAAATAGTGAATATTTTTTCAAGACAATCATCAAAAGTAGCAATAGAAAATTTCTTGGAAGTTAACATATTTGAAATACTATTCGATGCAATAATCAATCTAAAGACGGCTAATTCTTCGACACTTTTACCGCTCGTGCAATGTCTTGCTTTATACACTTTCAATGAAATCGGCTTTCAAAAATCAATTTCTCGACTTCTCAAAGCGTTGATGAGTGAAAATTTATATGAAGCATATTGGAGTTTAAATGTGTGGATATTTGTTGCAAGAATTTGTTCTAAAGAGAACTGTTACATATACTTTGAAGAGTTCGCGCACATGTTTGTTGATTGTAAAAACGAGCAACAAAAGTTTTTTCTCGGTAAGACCATGAAAGCATTTTTTGAGTGTCTTAAAAGCAACATGAAGGCAAAAATACAAGAAAAATATCCCCCGGAATTAAATATAAGTTTATGGACTCAAATAGGAATGCACAATATAAGCGAGCCTCAGATCATTGAAAAATTATTCACTTTAACAGAAAATACGATGACTGAATTTTTAGAAAATGGCAATAGAGGAATTTATGAAAAAATGTGTCTTTTGCTTAAACTCTGCTCGACTAATTCAACATTTAATCCGGAAAATAGTTTTTTCGCTTTGGTAAAGGACATCACAGAGTTTCTAATTGCAAACTCAATGTATCTAAGTGTTTTCGATCAATTGATAAATTCAATAATGCAAATTTGTATTGTTTACATTAATAATGTTTGTGATATAACTATCTGTAATATCTTAACAATAATTAAAGAAAATCATTACAATTCCGATCTATCCAGGAAGTTCATTCAAAGAATATTGTCAACGGGTCAAACATTGGATGAAACATTGTCTGAAGATTTAAAGTGCTTGTTACTTCAAATTACAAAAGATTCTGAAATAACAGATATAGAAAGAAAATTACTCGAAATTGGATATAATGTAGAATCGTTTCATCATATTTGCCATCACGTTAATTCCGATGAAGATGATGACTCAAATGATGAAGGAGAAAACGACGATGAAGAAGAAAAATTAAACAGTCCAAATAAAAAGAAACAAAAATTTGACTTGAAAAGCGAGGCTTTTGAAAATGTTCTGGAACTTGAAAATAAATTAAAAGAGAATGGATTGTTAGAAGATACTCCAGAAATTGCAATGCATTTGGAAAAAATAAAATCACTTCTATTGTAAATAATAAGAAAAATCTTTATTTTGTTTCTTGTACTCTTTATATATTTAATTTATCGATTTCTTCACGGATCCAGTTATTTTAAAAAATATGTTTTATTAGTGCTTAGGTTTAGCATTTCATTTTGTATTTATACATAAAGCACTATTTCGTTATAAGTTTACAAAAATTAAGACATATATTTTTATACTCTCTTTGGTTTAAAATTTAACATTGATATAAAAATGTCTCATTATATACCTATTTTTTTCTTTTTATATTAAATACATTTATAACCTGAAAATATTCATCTTTTTTCTTAATTATATAGATATAGTTATAACATTTATATACATAAAAAGACCTAATCAAACTACTGTTCATAGGGATTTCAGAAAAAGCATTAATTAAGTACGCTCAAGTTATTCATTCTTTTTAAATGCACTTTGATCCATGTGACATTTTTTTTTGTTTTTAAAGAAAAAGAGGAACAAAGAAGAAATAATTTTATCTAGAATCTAGACAACTATGAACAGAATTACCTTTGTTTAAAAATTTTCATTTCTTACTTTAAGGCAACCAATCGTCTCCATTTGTGACAACATTCATTGAGTAGTAGAAAAAGCTTGTAATCAAGAAGTACAAAATTACAAGCACAAGAGAAAACTGAGTCCGGTTTTACGTATGAAAGATAAATCTTTATAATAAAATCATTCATACATTCATGTTCGTTAAAAAAAACTATTTGAATTTTCTATTTGTTTTTTTTTTGTTATAAAATCATTAATTTTTTCCATCATCGTCGTATTAAAGCTATGAAATTTTTTTATGGTAAACTAACTCTAATTTAATATAGTTGACAGTTTTTAAATTTAATTTTATAATTGATCTCATCTTTGGGATGATCCATAACTTACACGTATTATTACAAAGTTGTTTATCTCATAAAACTTTGTTTTAGGTATTCATCACAAAAATGTCCTGAAAAAGGTTTGTCAGAAAAGGAAAGAAAAATAAAATTTAATTAAATTTTTAAAACGTTTCATTATTCGTATACTATATGTACAGCAGCGTGAGCAATTTTTCTTTGCATATATGATTTTTCAAGATAAAAAAAAATAAATTGCCAATTAGGGTAATCATAACGCGTTATATTTACAGAAGTATTTGTTGAAAAGCATGAGAAGCATTTACGGGATTTCAGTAAACCAATTATGTTATGTAAACTATAACTTCATATTCTAGCTATAAATGAGTGTTACATCTATGTTTCCTTTTATAAAGCAACATAAAGTAATAATAAAGTGGTGCATTTAATATCATCTAGCATTGGTATGCTATATGTATATCACTTAGTTTTATAAAGCTTTGTTTATAACTACTATGTGCTACGAGTGTACAGGTGTATTTTACAAGAATTTGCAAATAAAAAAGAATCTAAAACTCGCTAACGTGACACTTTCCATGGGTATATTAACACACATGTAGTCAGATGCGTTGCAATGATAACCAATTTTGCAATAATTTTTTCGTTTTTGAACTGCAGTACGCACCCGATTGTAAAAAAGAAGTGTCAAATGATACAAAATACATGTACTTAGATTAAAAACTAATGTCTTACGTGTGTTAGACATTGATAAATAATATGTAAAAGCAAATTTAGCTATATCTATCTATGTCTAAAAAAATAAAGACACAAACCAAATAGTAATATTTTGTGTAATTTTACTATTCTGATAAATCAAATACAACTGACTCTGGCACAACATGATCTAAATCGAGACGATCTTCGGGACCACGAAAGCATAATATCCAACTAGATTTCATAGCAACACTATCTCCCGTTGTATTTTTACATTGATTATTTGTCATGAGAATTGGCTCGGGCATTAATGCGGTTGTTGTTGTTCGTGCACGATTAAAATTATTGTTGGTCGTTGTCATCTGCTTACAATTCGATCTGTTTATGATAGAAAAATTGAAAAAGAAGAAAGTTTTCTAATTGTTATCTTCTTGATCAGAATTATCATTGTTTTAATTATCATAAGTGTTATCATGTATCAACGAAGCGGAACCATTTCGTTTGCATTGTTAAGGCTCTGTTTTGTCGTACTATTATTACGTTTGTTGTTGTACCTATCAAGAACTTCAGCATAGTTGGCTGCTTCGGTATCTGCAGCAGTATTGTTGTATGCCGCCGAAAACATTGAAGGACGACGTACCCAATCATGATGTCCTCGAATTGACATATAAACACTGAGGCTTTTCAATAAGGCAGCTCGAACCTGAAAAGAAAACTTGATATACATATGTACGTCATGAGGAAAAAAAATTCTAATGTATAGATTTCTCGGCAACAAAAACAAAAGAACAAGATTTTATTTACAGTAATCTCTTTTAACAAGAGATGCTTCAAGAAGTACTTCCATCATAAAATGCTATGTACATTTAACGTTAAGAATATATGGGAATTTTTACATTTTCATATGTAAGCCCGAAGCAGTAGATTTCCCTTTGTACACTAATTTTGTTTCTCTTTTTGTAGATGCATGCATCTACTTGACTTACCTCGCCATTTAGAAAACAATAAAGCAATGAAATCAAAAATCCCTGAAATGATGTGAGAAAATGGGTTGTGTAACTCCATATGGCGAATTCAAGAGGTGTTCTATCCACAACATTTATCATATTGAGAGCATTTGTTATGCCTAATAATGGTAAAAGAACAATTGCAGCTCTAACAGCTTTTCTCACTTGTTCTACATCGCTTGTATGACTTTGGCGTAACTTGACAACCAAAACCCGAATAATATTTAGTAAAAATACAAGATTTAACTGAAAAAAAGAATTGTTTTTGGAAAATGTTAATCAGTAATTAATATTTTCTTACAATAATGATAGCTAATCGCGGCCCTTCTAAAATCCAGTAATAAGGCGTCAAATTGTAAAGATCCCAACATCTGCAAAGAATATAAATAGTTGGTAAGTAATGAAAGCAAATAATAAAACCTTAAATTGTGGACAACTCAATAAAAGAATAATAAAGAGAAAACCCTATTATCCGAAACAATTAAAATTAAATTTATTTGTTTTAATAAGGTAGTAAATTATAAATTTCTTGGAAATGCAGAGAAACTTTCATTCAATATTTATTGAGCTTTGAATGACAACCTTGTTTTATCTTTTTCTCTGTCAATAATGTAATAAAATACTTTCTGAAGGTAGAATAAGAGGAATGACTGCATTCAATTTTCATGTCTACATTTAAAAAAAAATGAAATCCGTCATAAAACCCTTTTTGGGGACAAAAAATATTGTGTTACATAAGTTATTAAAAATTTTCCTCGTTATTTTTGAACTCTGTCACATTGAAATAACGCACGCGTTTCTATTTGTGTTTTCACGCATCTGTTGATTACTTTGTTTTTCTATTCAGGTGTTTAACAATGTGAACAATGTGATTCAAAAGCAAATGTTACACTTGTGTAATTCAATTGCACATAGACTTTTACAACGAAATTTAATTATGTATGCAAAATAATAAATATATGGAATAAATCACATTGAAGCAAAAAACATCACAAACATATCATATTCATGTGTGATAAAAAAAAAATTTATATTTTTTGAACATAAGAGTACATTGTCACGTTTTATGTGATGTAATCACATTTTTGTAGATACATTTTAGTACTGTTATTACTTACTGTCGTGTCTCCATATATTTAGCTGTTGCAACTGTCCAAACTGTTGTCATCAAAATTGGTCCTCCCCAACCTAATAAAATGTACATTTTGTGTGGAAATCTGCCTTGAAATACCGTAACAGTTACAACATTATGCAGATATAAACCTTCAATGAACATCCACATGAACATTGCTGTTTTTGCATATTCCAACAGGACAATTGATGACTCGCATAATATTGGCTATAAAAGGTTATAATAATAAAATATAATGTTAAAACAAATTCCTCTGACGTGTTATAAAGATTAACTTAAATATTTATGGGATAATATAAAATACACACAAGAATAAAATCAAATTATTGCGAGTTTAAAATATTAAATAGAAATACTAAAAAAAACAAAAGATTTAAGAGAAAATATTTGACGAAAACGAAATGCTTTGCGTATGAGCGTTAAAGACAATATTTAACAAATAAACATTTTCACAAGCTGTCACAACATTATGTTTGGGGATTGGAAATATTTGTTCGGAAATATATAACTAAATATTTATGAATTTCAAGTAATTCAAAAAAAACAAAAATGTGAATTATACTTGTTGTTACATTTAAATAGTGTTAAAAAGTAAATTTATGTGAAATAAAAAAAAAAATTAAATATAAAAGTAAAATTTTTGATGATCAGTTTTATTTAATGAAAATATTTCAAATAAGAAAAACAAGATAATTTTTCATTGAAAATAATGTATATTTTATTTACGTAAAAGTGATTGTTGTTAAAAACATAAACATAAGTTTAGAAAAATAAATATGATTTATAACGTAGGTATATCGTGCGTTATGATTGTTCAGAAACCATCAAAATAATGAAATTTGTATAGTTCATTTACTTTTGCAGCATTGAAAAAACCTTCATAAAATAGAAAGTGCAACATTAGTAAGAATTCGTTTTTGGCGAGAGTCATGTCATATTGGCACACATTTATTTTTTACATAGTCATACCCCATTCGAATAGTTTGTAAAATAAAACTTGTTGGAAATAAGCATCTACTTTCTTTTTTAAATTTATCACATACTTTTCACACATTGCATCATTTCTATCTTCTCTTTTCCTACATTTTTTACATGTAAATGCATGGACATTAGTAATCACGTTTTTCACATGCAGGAAATTGTAAACGTTAGGTTATTTAGACGGTGTTTCTGTTTTCCAAAGAAAATCATAGTATACATAAATAAAAAAAAAAGAATATTTTGATTTTCATCAATTTTATAGCTGACTACAAATTACAATGTAATCAAATTCGATTATTTTTCCCATTTTTTTTTGTATAAATTTGAAGATAAATTTAATAAAATGAACAAACATTGTAGTCAAAAAATTTTCATAACATCCGAAAAAACACATACATATGTTTGAATAGTGCATTGGATTCGATCAAATTTTACAAAAGTGAAAGAGAAACCATTTATGAATATCATCTATGACAACTTTCATTCTTGTGACACGACATGAGGAGCAATGATTGCGTTTTTATGTGTCTAACGTTTGATCTCTCAAAAGTGCAAGGCAATATAAAAAAATTGAAGTGACACGCACACAATGTACGAGCAAGGATAATCAAGGTTATTGTATGTACATACTACATTAATGAAAAGACCACACAAAATCGAACAAAGCACGAATAATGTGAATTATGAGAGTACTTTTGTATCGATTTCCTTTTCATATACTTTTTTTTTTCAAAATTTCTCATTCATATTCATAAGAAGAGACAAAAAGTATTCAACAGTCGCTCATATGCATGCATTCGATTATTTTGCATAATGGGTTTATATCAATAAAAAAACCACGCTCTTGGGATAGCGACGATGCGAAATTGTGCTGCAAATAATACATATGATGGAAATGTTGTTAGTAGAAAAATGCAGATACACTGATATGTAATGTATGTAGGAAAACTCAATTTTTTTTTACAGAAAAATAAAACAAATCTCACCGTATTACTGATACCATTTCTGTGTGGATCTGTGCCCATTAAGTCATTCGTGTTTCTCAGAATCGCCTGATCAATATACTTTGTCAATCTTATTATTACTTGTACTATCATCGCAATGAATAAATTCTTGTGAATTTTGGTTCGGTTGTTTCGAAGTGTTCTTTGTTTTGAATTGTGTTTTTAAAAAAAAATATTATTCAAATTAAAAAAAAAGTATAAAAGATTAGTTTTTCTGACTTACCTAAATTGGCAAAATATAACTAATGATAAAAGAAGCGCTGCTAAGGATATACTAAATCCTACCATTTCTAAAATTCTCGTACGTTCTGCTATGTCTATCTTTTCCTGTGCATAAAGAAAATTCAATTAGTACTTAGTCATAGTTTCATTAGGATTATATCAAATATGCAGATATGAAAGTAAAATTTTTCATACGGCGAAATAAAAACAAAAAATTTAAATCTGTTTTTTCATACAGTATTTTTTTTCAAGGTTTCACAATGTTTTTTTTTTAGTAAAAGAAGAAATTTGAAAAACGACGAATGATAATGATAATTAAGAACAAAACATAAGTACAATTTTCATATTACTTAGCTTATCTATGTCGAATGAACTTGCTCATCTTCTTACAAACTCATTAAGTATAAATCAATATATCGAACTTGTTTAATATGCATTATGAAACGTTCATTTTCATATCTTAATAGTGTTACGGTATTGTTTCAACTTACATTCATGTGTCCTACTTGATCCAATAGCTTTCTTGCTTCTGGTGTGAAACATGAGGTATAGTTGGTCCATCCATTTGGTTGATTTTCACCCGATTTTCCTTCCCATTTTCCTTCGGCGCTACATCGCCTCTCTGCAAACTCTACAGACATTAGATAAACAAAGAAAACAATTAAATTCGTATGTTTATTTGATATTAAAACGATTAAAATGAAGGAGACGGTTTGTCGTTGGTTAAACGACTCTTTGTTTTTTTAATTCTTTCGTAATAAAAAGTGAAATTTACGATGTTTGTTAATAGTTTTTTCTCTCTATTATAATTGATTACGACAACATACCTAAATACAATGATAATATATAATATTGCGTCTCGCTAAGCTTCTCTGTTGACAATTGTGTAGAAAAAAATTCAAGTATTACGTAAACAAGTAAGATCGATCGTTAAGCTGAATTGCGACAGCAACAAGTTTGCTTCATTCAGAACAGAACATAATAATAAAAAAAAACGAAGCTATGCCACAAACATCTTAGAAAGTTTCTTCCTATTTAAAGTTAAAAGTAGTTACGATTGAAACAAAAAAATATCCTTCTGAACGTTTTCATGCTGAACTGTCTATCCAAACAATTTATGTTACACAAAAGCTGAAAGCAAATGAACGAAAACTCTTTTCTTCAAATTCTTTTGTTATTGTTTAACATTCATTTACACTCAACTCAAATGCAAAAATGAAAATTCACAAGATCTGGTTAAGACAAAGACCGCAATTGTATGGTCTTTTGTAAGTCAGTCGAATGAATACATTTTTCCCTCTTTTCTCTTATGGAGTCGGTCTAAAGTTAATATATATGTAAAAATGTTTTTCCGAGTGCTCACTCCCGACGAGTTTTTTGTCATTTAATGCCAGTATTTAGCAAAATGCAGTCATACTTGAAAAGTTTAATGTGTCAATGTCAAAGGCTGTATTTTAATATGCTATATTTCCATTTGTATGTACAAATCAAAAAAAAAGAGCAAAATCCATTAAAGTTATGGTTTAAGTCAAATACAAGCCAATTAAAGTGTAAAAAAAAAATAAAAAGTAAAAAAAGTAACTGAATGCGTTTAAAGCTCGAAATTGACCAAAAATTACGGAACTTTGTTGGTTTTGAATGTAACATGTATATCAACACGTCGACACGTACATCAATGGATTTCTCCACGCTACATATTGAAAAAAAACTAATGTATACATAAAAAATTCCTTTCCCATTCAGGCGTTTTTCTACACCCTTAACTGGCTTAACTATGTAATTGGAGAAAAAGAGAACAAGAGCATAAAAAATCCATTTACAAGTATCCTCTTAATATTATGAGATTTTCATTTTTTTTCTATTCATTCATACATATTACATTTCATAATAATAAGTTCTTATTTTTTTATCTTTTCAAATAAATTTACATAGCTCAGCAAAAATTTTTGACTTTCATACTTGTAGAAATATTGAGTGTCTTTAGGATTAGACCATCAAGATATATGCGTGAAATGTTCAAATAAGATGTTCGTAACAACAAATAACAAAACAATTTTGAAGTACATAAAATGTCGATACTTTGGTTCAAAGTATTTGTCATCAAACAGAGTCTACGAGCTCTTCAGAGATAAAAGAGAGTTAAACGACTTCATATATATTTTTTGATTCACACTCAATTTTGAAGCTCGATTAGAAGTCAATGGTATTTTCGATATTACTAATAGAGTTGTTAGAGCGTTATAAGATCATGTTTCACACTTTTTTTTATATGAGAGAAGCGTGCTAATGTGAATTGTTTACGTGACTTGATCTTTAATGAATTTTCATGGTAAGCATGGTAATGCGTAATGTCAATTAAAGTAAAGGAAAAACTCACTTATAAAGTTTACAGAGAAAACAAAGATTTTTTAAAGAACTTGACGAATATCTTAAAAATGTTAAATGAATTACTTACTTGAACTATCGATTCCCGGCTTGGAAGGACATCTTTGCTTTACGATTGTTCCTGCTGGCGTGGGAGGCCAACATAAAACTTTATCCCATGTCCAGCTACAAAATGCAACTAAAACAAACAATTTTTTTTTATAAAACTTTTGCAATTTAATTACATTTTATTTGATAACTGGCGACTCTGAAGTCATAAATCACTCATTTTTTTCAGAGGAAAATTTTAATGTCCTTATAAAAATTTCTTTTAGAGTTAGAGTACGTGATATGAAGGATTTTTTTTAAAATGCATAAGATAGTTTAATGATGCATCACCGTTTTGATGAGTTTTGTTTCACATGATTGATAATGGTCCGCATTCTTCAGATCATTAAAATGCATAAGACTATTTTGCGTACAAATAAATGGAAAATATCAAATTAAAATTTCGAAATGTAACAATAACAAGAAACAGAAGTTTGTTGAAAAATTTGCATATTATGCAAAAGCAACCTACTCGCAAATAAAATCCTATGATACTATATTTGTTGTCTGCTTAATGTTAGACTTGACAATACAACAGAAATAAATGGTCTTTGAAGAGTTCAAGACAACGACATGCATAACCAAAAAATTTAATACTTTGGGTGTTTTACTTTTTGGTTCTCTGCATATACTTGCTGAGAAAATATTTGCATAGAAATTCAAGAAATTCGAAATTTGATTCGGATTTATCCTGTTCAAGTTTGTGATGCATTTGTTCGTTTGTTTGTATATTATCTATTCTTAATGCTGAATATAGAAAAGTTTTTTTTTTCAAAAATTTGTCATCATTAAGATAGTTTCAAACTTACCTGCTGATGTATAATCCTGATACAATGAGGCACATGTATCTGCAGTTAAATTCATCGAGAGTGTTACATCGGTTGCAGACAATGTTGAGGTCATCATTTCGATTTATTATACTATATATATGTGCAAAAATACTCAATTAAATTCTATTTTTTTACAATTCATGATCTATTATTGGGATATCATCATTCTTAAAGTTTCCATAGGGGAAATTTTCTGTTTATAACAAGTATGCGTTGAATTAAAATATCGTGTTGCATCTGATTTCTCATATTTTTTCATTGAGTGCTATCTGAAATGAATAAAAAAGGAAAATATTATTTATAGGCTTGCACAAATATTGGCAGACATCGTTCTTTAAATAGACTTTTCACTTTGTTTGTCTGTAATTTGAGTCATGCGTGAAATTAAAGGTAATTTTGCGTTCACGTGCTTGAAGTAAATTTGTGTGCGTGGTTTTGTTCGTTTTACATTTCATTAGGCTCATGTGTCAATCAAATTCTTTATATTACAACACATTAGGTGTTTTCACTGTCCATCACATATTTTGCACATGTGAAAAATATTCTGACTACTGAGCAGCAGTTTGCATTTTCCATCGAAAATTTTGTGTTTATATCATAAATATATTATCAATTGATTTTACTATATGATTACGCAAATGAAATTGTCTGTCTATGATTTTGTTTATCTAGATATTACAAATAATATGAATGTATTTCTACTACAAGGTAACAATGATAATAATTAAAAATATAAGATTATAGCTCATTATCCACGAAAATTCAAATATATTGTTTAGCATGGGTAGAAACCTTGCTCTTGACATTCGCTACGTATTGAGTCATCCTACAACGCTTTGGAAACACATGTTTGTTAAATGCTTTATTAATAACAACTGTAATTGATTTATCCATATATGACTCTATACACAATTTGGCAATAATTCAAACTAACCATGTTATTGCACTATGAATTATAGTGATTTATGTAACTGTGAGGTTAGTCTTGTCACCAATTCAAACATAAAAATCGATAATAAGTGAATTTAAGTATTACTTAAAAATATTTTTTGAAAATGAAGCTTAAAATACTTCTTAAAGTGTTTCAGTTACAAACGTTGTAAAATCAAGGTCACAAAACTCTCGGAAAATTGTAGCTTACGACATTGATAGTATTCTTTTTTCTAATACAAAAAGTTTTATGTTTGCACATGTCAAAAGTGTATATAGATAATTTGTTTATTTGTTTTTCACACTCACTTTAACACACACATACATTTTATGCATGAAATAAATATTTACACGAAAGCCGAATGCAATTAAAAAGTTTAGCACTTCCCATTTCTGCACACAGTTTTCCTCTCAATTGGGTATTTCAGTCAAAATATGTTCAGATAACATAACTTCCTATTTTGCTTTTCTGCGTTGGTCGAGCATACTTCTTTCTAAATTCAACAAGTTCATTACCGGTTAACCGGAAAGTGTTCTGTTCAGAAGTTTTACCAAAGTAATAATTTTATGTTTTCTGTTACTTTACAATGTTTATTCTTCTTGAAATCTCGTGTGTTTATTGAACTTATTATTAGTACAAGCACTCAAAAAATAGCCGTCAAATATAAAAATGCCTTTATTACTTTTTTTTTCTTGCCTACAAAGCGGAATGTTCACACATTAAAAAAAATATTCGAATCATTGATTTACGATTTGTGAAAATATATGCAAAACTCAGATCGGATATGTGTACGTCAAAAGAAAACAAGACGGAAAAATGTTTATTTTTGTTTTACTTTTGTGTTTCATGGAAGTTTGAAAAATTCAATTTTTCGTTGGTGAATTTTTTTCATGGGTCATTAATTAATTAACTGTTTTTTTTTGTTTAAATCTGCAAACAAGGAAGTTTTTTAAATAATTAGCCTTGGTTAGAAGTGACAAAAATACAACAAAGATAACATATAAACATGTTACAAAGCTAATATTTGTTTTACGAAAAAAAAAAAGTCGTTGCGTAAAAGGTAAGTTAATATATAATTTTTTATTATAAAAACCTGTCATGATTTTTTAGGAGAAGAGAAGATAAATTTCAATTCTATTACATTTTATTTTATGTACATACCTCGCAAAAATGCAAAAATAGTCTGGATTACGTTGGCAAATATTTAGATAGAAAGTACTCCCAAATGTCATACGCATGGCAAAATATTTTCTTACCTAATACTTCTGTTTATTGACTGTAGAATTATCAATTTGTTTGCTGAGGCTTATAAACTTTTGAGCACAATTGGAATGAAATAAGGTATGCGCTTACGATAGTGAAAAATTAAAATTTCTTTATCTGACAGTTTCATGCAGTTCAGTTTTATTTAAATATCGTCTAGTCTTAAGCTTTGTTTTTTTTTTGGACGACAATATTTTTTTTATTGATTTTTTTTCCTGAAAAATTTGCGTCATTGAATATAATATAAAACAATAACAAACAAAAGCAAAAGAGATTTAATCTGATTCTTCCTTGTCGTTAATAGAAGGTAAATGAATATAATTATAATAAAAGCCTGAGCCATAATTAATTGTGATGAAATCTTAGAAGTGTAAAAACTGTTTGCGATGAATTAAAACAATAGAATAAAAAGAGTAAGGTCACTAAACACAATCAATTTTTAATTTTAAGCTTATTTTTTGGGTTTCTCTCGTCAAAAGGAAATAAAGAAATATTTTCGATATTTTTAAAAAGTATTCATAACTTGTTTGAATGATCAATTTTATTTATTATTTTTTCCTTTAGCATGATATATTCCAGAACACAGGAAATATTGAAATTCTTGAATTAAAGTAAAAGTGGATGAAATCTACTATCAAAATAAATAATATATAAATTTGTGTTTTCCGTGGAAAATCTCTTTAAGTGCATCACATTACAAAAATAAACGAAAAATATTAAATTAAGAACTCGCAGCAAATAACTTGTTATGCAGAAAGAGATAAAAAGAATTATTTCACGACTGTTCATTTCTTGATTCCATGGACAAGGATTCAACGTAGCCTTTTACAATCGCTCTGATGTAAGACACAAATACATAACCACAAATATACATTGAGATAAAAGTCCTTACAGCAAAGTAGTTAATCAGTGTGACAAAAGCAAGCAATCTTTCACGAAACTCAAAAGAATTGGATGGTAAGTATACAAAATAAGGACTTTGTGCAAATATGTACTTTTAGATTTTTTTAATTTGGAATTTAATTTTAAAAGAGATTCTTCGTCTTTTTATTTTAAAGTGTATCAAATCAACAAGATAGATTGTAAAAGTATACCGACAATTTGATACACTTGATAGAAAAACTGGATGGTAAGAAAAGGTAAGAATACAAAGTAGATGTGTTTGAAATAAATATAGAATAAGTTAAAGATTTGGCACAGAAGAGAACAAAAGTGTGCCAAGCTCATTTTTATTTGTCAACTAATTGTTTGCATTTCGAAAAATCGTATCAATGTTTTTCATTTAAAACGTCGAAATGAATTAAAAGACAAAATTTGAAAAAAGATGGAATATTTATAACTAAATTGTTGATTTTTTCGTTTTTTTTTTTTTTGAAAAACATATTTATGAGATAAAAAAATATTGTTTGATTGAAAAGATTTGTTCGGTAAAAATTTGTTAAAATGAAAGTATAGTATATTTTATTGCGAATTTTAAACTTCTAAACAAGATATTTTCAAACTTTTCTCAAACTAATTGTCTGTCATGATTATGTCAAATCAATCGAAATAATTGAAATAAAAATAGATGGAAAAGTCTTATGTAAACATTGTCACTGCGATTTTTATTATAGTTATAACAATGAATCAATCGTTTTCAGATGAAATTGTGTATTTTTCATTTCAATTTAGATACTCGTCATAAATATGTTCTATAGTATGAAAAAATAATATCGCGTGGGTAAAATAATGTTTAAAAAAAACAAGTCTCTGTGTTTTATCTGGAGCAATAAAATATCACTTTATCGCAATGTTAAAAGAAAATGTCTTGAATCCTCTCCTTTGCAAGTATGTATTCTCATACTTTTGTTGTATTTCATTGAAAAATAAATGAAAAGACATGTAGAAAAAATACAACAAGTATCGAATTATTGAAAAGAAAATTAATAATGACAGTGACTTCTTTGTTAAAAACGACAAAAAATGTGTCAAAAAAGAATTGAAATGAATAATGATAGAAAAAACGAGAATCAATCGTTTGTGTGATGTTTTTGCATGATTACACAATAACATAATAATATTCACATATACTTTACATGTGACGAGAAAAACTTGTATCCATCCATCAAAGCGTGTGATCATCAAAAGAATATCGTTACTTCGTTCAATACCTTTGTACATCATTGATATAGGAAAATATCAAGAAGAGAGTTGACTATGTTATGCAAAGAATCAACGAATTGTACTCGAGAATCTATCAGATTAAACGGTTAGTTGATGTAATATTGAATAGTCAATAAAATAGAATCTGTGTAAATACAAAATAACAGCAAAGTAAACTGCAATCATTGGTTATAAAAAGTAATATGCAATAACTTTATGATCCTCGGAAAAATTATATGCCATGCAAATAAAAAGAGAAAAAGAATGAGAAATGGAAAAATTAAACAAAACTATGTGATAATAGACTAACGAGAAACTGTTATTGGAAAATGTAAGAGATATGTCTATATTTGAGATGCAATCATTCATTTTGTAAATATTGATAGTAATAACTTGAGTTGCAATGAATTTCTAACAATAGAATACTTCTGCCATTGATATAATAAAAAATGACGCAACAGGTGAGCTATGATAACATTTTAAGCTCTTTTCAATAGAATAAAAATGATTTTGAAGTATGTTCTCTAAATCGATCTCATTTTTACTTAAACAATATTGATCATAATCTTGTTAAGTTATCTTCATAACTACAACCCTTGGCACTGATATTATTGCAATTTATAATTTATTATCTAAAACAAATCATAAAATTTAACATTTGCTAAAACTTAAGCTATTTGTGAATTCTAAATCACATAAAAACTTGTAAGAACCATTCAACATATCTGACAACAATTTAAAAGTTTGAATTTTTGGACAACTAACAATTTTGTTATAAAGTGTCTTTTATGAGACACAAAAATCTCACTTGAAATATTTGTAAACATTTGCTCGTCATCGCAAAAAAAAACAAGATAAAATCTTTGTAGTAAAGTATTTGAAACATAAGTGCAAAAAATTGTGCAGTGCGAGATAGAAAAATGAAATCGCTGCTTTTCAACGATTTGTTAAAGTTTCGTTGTCGTCATCTTTTTTGTTTCTATGTCAATTTTAGTTTTTTGTTCAATAAATGAGCAACGGGAACGCAAAATGATTTTAAAGAAGTGAAAACTTTTGATGTTTTTGCGATTGGGGAAGAATTTAAAAAAAAATCTTTAATTTAGGATTTATAATTAGAATTTAGAGCTATTCTAACCTGAATTTTTATTTTATTTTACTTAATTTACTTTACCTGATAAATGTTATGGTCCAAAAAGAGTAATATAATAGAAAACATATCACTGTAAATTTGCTATTTTTAATTTGTCTATCATTTTTTTTTTGTATTAAATTATATTTATTATTGTAGAGTTTTTTTTAAAGTACTATTTATTTATTGTGCCTGTTAAAATATTCTGCACTATCACAACAATTGTCGATTTTCAATTCAATTTAAATTGACTATTTTTTCGTATCTAAGCACAAGTATTTACAAACATATTAAAAGTTTGTAATATTTTTTTTTTAAATTTATAACTTTACATTCTAAACTTGTTTAAAAGCAATTAAGATGCGTTCAATTACAAACTATAGTTTTTTAATATGGTGTTGTATTACCATAACTTTTGTGTGATTTTTACACATTTATTTATTTCTTTATATGCATATCAAAATGCATACAGGTTGATATTTCTTATTATAATAAAAATAGTTTGCAATAACTCTTCTCATGTAGAAAATATTCACTTTTTTAATTTATCATATTACACAGATAAAATATATCCGATTAATTTATTTAACTCAATTGCACTCTAATGCTTACACTTGTAATGTCTTCAATATATTATATATTTTTAATAATATAATTTTTTTCCTACGTTATTGTTTAAGATGTTGATTCGACGACGGCCCAACGCAGACTAACTCTTGTGCTAACTTGTAATTACGATTAAATACACTTTAGAACAACAGTCTGTTGGGTGTTTTGTGCGTAACGAAAATGTATTGTAGATATGTTATAGCTGATTGTAATCATGAGAACGTGTCTCTATAATGTATGAAAATGTAAACAAATGAATTGCGCATGGCTGAGATTCTCCCGATTCGCTCATACTACGATTCACCGATTGTAAGATGCAACAATTTGTTCAACCGATTGCCTTTCTGATCACAATAATCTATATCATTATGATAAACCTGAATGGATCAATGGTCATCAGAAGTTTTTACTGCACCATCTATAAAAATAAAAAATAGATAGTTACGATAAGACAGTTTTTTGCTGAACGAAAATTAAAGACACTTACTGTGTGAACGTGAAAATATTACAGATACAGACTGCTTATCATCATTGAACGTTGTCCATTTACTCAATGTCAATACAATAAACGACGATAGACAAAAAATTTATTGCTTGCGGTTTTTTTTGTGATACATGTCATAAGTGTTATTTTTGGGACAAAAATGACAAATTTTTTCAAAAGAAGTCAATCCAACTATATCACATTGTTATAGTATACTTCAAACTATACAAAAAAGAATGAATAAATGATGTGTATATATTATGTTATTATAATGGACCATTGTTAACGATAAAGTGTTGCTCTTGAGCGAAATTTGGTTTGTATGTAACTTTGTCATGCATATTGTTCATGTATCAAAAACCATCAATTATTTCTACCAGATCCTTTTTGCATGAAAAAATCAACGATATTTTTCACTTGAAGGATTTATTTACAAAAAGATTCCGGCAAATACTTATCTACCTATTTGTTCTTACTCTTTCTTGTTATAATGATGGTTTTCAAATTTATGAATAAAAAAAAGAATAAAATAAGTTTGAAGTATCATATTAAGGTTCATGCTCCTTTTCCTCTGATGTGTTTGAATTCAATGAAAATTATTTGTAAGGTAAATTTGTAGTACTGAAAAGATTTCCATAGCGTTTTTTTCGCCCAAGTTTGTCGTTGTTGGTTATTTTTCGCAAAAAAAAAAACAAAGAAATGACGTCAATCGAGAACATTCATTTCAGAAAACCCGAATATTGTTCTGTCGTTGTCATTTAAAATAATAAAGGAACTCATTTCAAAGTTTTCCATTGAAATAAGAACAAAATATAAAATAAAAAGGTTATATTAAAATGGTTAGTACAACTTTTTTCACATGGTCTGCAACGTGATAATTAATACTTGTTTCGTTATTTCATAAAAATTATAATCAAATATTTTTCAACGTGTCAGATCAAATGAAGACCGATGGTTTGGCAATGTCAATTTCTATGTTTCGAAACTTTTGTGAAGAAAACATCATATTTAATTGTTTGTTGAACACTTTTCTTTCATATTCAAACTGAGATTCTAAAAGTGTCAAACAATTGATTCTTACGTGATGTCGCAATAGTGTGAAATATGAAATCTTATAAGATATTATTCATGTAACTTGGTAGTAGTCGTTTTAACCGCAATCGTGATGCTATTGCAAGTATTTATTGTTTATAATAATAATAATTATTGAGTTCCATCAACATCATCATAATCGCAATAAACAACAAAAGAGTAACGAATTATTGCGTGAAATTATAAAAGCGCAAGAGAAACACTGATTAAGAATTAATTGAATAAGTTTTGATGTTATTTAGTCTTATATAATAAAATTTCTAAAAAATTCAACAAAGTAATTTTGAAGATTTAAGTATTGAGATATATATATTTTTTTTTGTTCAACTTTGGTTTTTTTCTTTATCTACAATGACTATAGCCATCATAGTTCATATTTTAGAAAGTTCTTTTTGCTTCTGTTAAACAATTGTATTGTATTGTTTGCATTTTTCTATTTGATAAAATGTAGAACATTACCTTGTGGTTGCATAACAATTATAAACATGCGTTTGTAAATCACGTGGACAGAACATTCTTTATTTGTCCTTTATGCATATTCAGTGTAATCCAGTGAAGGCTTTTATTCAACGCAAAACTTTTTCATGCATGAACAAATTAATTTGCACCAGAAATTTAAAGGATTATATGTTTTTTCTCTGCAATCAGAATCATATAATTTATACACAAGTTTAAATTGTGCGTCAATTTAATCTCATTGTAACAAAATGTGACAAAATCAATTAACGTTCATCCATAGGCAATGAAACAGTGTAATAAAAAATGTCACAATTTTAATATGCAAGGATCAAATAATAGGAATGAACACTAAGTTATATAGACAAAAAATAACAATGCTTGTCCTTAAAAGAAACATACTTCTGTATATAAACATCACAATCCTCTCAAACTACCGAATGAGATTTAAATATAAACATTCATTCAAACTTTCGCGAATAAATTTTCAAGTCTGTTTTCCAAAACTGGCAAGGCATTGTATAATTTTCCTCACTACATTGCTTTTATAACAAGCTCCAAAATATAATCAGGTCTCTATACTTGTGGAAAAATACACGCTTCTTACTCATTTTACGTACTTCTATTGTATAAAGTATTGTGTGTGAACACAGAGGGCACATTCAATATTAAATTTAATTTGATGCATTTCAAAAGAGTTGGCGTACACTGCAAAATGTTTTAACAAAAAGAAAATTACAAATTTTACTTTTTTGTTGGTTTTGTGTAAAAAAAAAAAAAAATAGGGAACACAAATTAATTTTTGATGTTAAACTAAGCAAACATGATTTCTCAAAGTAAAATTTTGTGGTATATTGATGGTCTGCTTTCCTTTTTTTTAAATAAAATAAATAAAAGTAATAAAAGTTTAATTTTTAAGACAAGACAAAAATACTTTGTAAATAACGAAAGACTGTAAAAGCAAAACTTAGATAAATATAGTCCGAAATATCAAAATAATTATTTACCTATTTGTGTTTAAAAGTGTTTCAATTAGTTTTACAATTAATTTATCATTTATTAAAACATTACATTAAATGCACAAGTGAAACAAAAAGATGTAGCAACAACAATTCAATGTAACCATTTTTAAATGAAAATATTCTTTTAAATATACTGCGCGCTATCTATGATAAATAATGTACAACATTTTCAAAAAGTTGTTTTCAAATCGATCGCATAATATATTTTATGCTATAATATATTTTTTCTTATTCATATAATGTATTTTTTTAAAATCATATATTTTTTTATTAAAATAATATACATATTTATAAAAATAGAAACATATTTAAAAGAAATATTTTCAAAATTTATTAAGTCTAAAAGCTCGTGAAATGCATGCGCGGGGCGTAGCTTCTAAATATAATGTGACGCCTTTTCAGTTTCGTAAAGTATCCTTAAAAATAATTTATAATATTTAATTTTACATTATATTCGATTTTGATAACACTTATTGATTAAAAATGTATATAAAAGCAAAAACAAATAATACTTTAACCTTCTTGTTGTATATAACTAACATTTTTTACTTTTTTTAAGAGAACAGTTTGCGCATAACTTCCCCTCACAGAGTATCAACAGGTGTCAATGAAAAGGATAGAAAACATCTGAATTACCCCCTTGCTCCTCATAAACATCAAATAATCAACCATACAGAAACACTTTTGTTAAATAAATAAACCATATCACCAACCAACGTGTCAGAATCGTAATTCTAATTTGAATATTTTATGAATGACTATTATGTGGGTGTAAGTTGTACACATATATAATTTGTTAAAGAAATAGAGAGTTAGAAATCCTTGTATAACAGTTATCGAAGATTTTACGTTGTGTAAGTAAGAAACCTTTCTTTATTTTTATTTACATTTCGCATTAGACGTTTTTCAATAGAAATATCTAAATGTTTTGTTCTATATTTACAAAATCTTATTGCAGATTTTTTTTTATTACAATGAAGTGCTTTATGTAGATTTATTTTGTCAATGAAGGCTTTGTTTGACAAAGTTCTTTATTTTGAGGTATATTTGCGCATTTTTTATAATATCTTATGCAATCTTGGAGAATTTTTTTAAAGAAAGTAAACTTTAATAATTAGCATATTTTAAAAATTTGTACCATATTTGGGAATATAACGTTTTCACAAGAGGTTGTTGACAAGCCAAAGTATGAGAAAGACAAAGTAAGATAATAATTTGAAACAATTATTTTTATCAATCATACTCCTACACTAAATTTCTTTTTTTATTTTACCTTTTCTGAAGTTCCGCATGTTCTTGAACAAAACACATTCAAAACCAAAAACTATAGTATTATCAGCAACTGTTATACACAAAAATTTACCGACTTCACAACAAGCCTTACAGCCTGCGCCTAAACGGATATGTACACATTTCATATTATACAATACTGTGTGATAAACTGTGCCAGACAAACCAGCATGTATGTATATTATGTTTAATAATAGCCAGAAAACTTGTACAAACCTTTATGTATAATATGTTCATCTTTCCGTATATTGTACGCGTCGCGATATTGTAGTAGACGGATACTAACAACAACGACGAAAAAACCATCAACTGTTCTCTCTATTACTTGTCTGATTCATTTTGTGATGCGTCGTCAACTTGTGCGGACGCAAAGTTTTTTCGGTGAAAAAATATTAATCGGTACGGTTAAAATTATATTTTTAATCAAAATCAGCAAATATTAATATTTCATTTTTGTTCAGTGAGGTGAATTAAAAGAAAAATAAATAAAGTAGAAAATTGAGCTTCAAAAAAATATACATGCTCAAAATTTATATTCTTTTAATTTGACTTTGAGTTTTTTTTTCAATTTATGTGCAATAAAGTTAAATTTGTTTTAAAAAAATATTTTAGAAAAAAAATATGATAAATAAAAAATTAAAGTAAAATATTATAAAAGAAATATAAAATTGAGAATATTGGAAGTGAAATAAATAATTAAATATTTTTTTTAGGTTCTAATTCAAAAAATTTAGAAAGATAATTTAAAAATTGAAAAAGAAAAATTAAGAAAAAAATTATTAAAAAAGTTCAATCAAAAAAGTGCATTTTAGAAAGTAAAATAAAATGGGGTTAAGACCCCAAAAATATCAATGCAGTTTTCTTACTGCCATATTTTTGGTTATATTTTTCATTGGAATACAAACAACATATTCTAAGGTGAGTGACACTTATGTTTTTATTATATTATATTAAAGTGACATTACAGATGAAAAAATAAACAAAATGTGTGAGTTGAAAACTGACAGAAAAAAATAGAGAAAAAATCCAAATTTAAAGATAGCAAAGAATTTCTGGGTCCCCATAAGTGACATTGATAATGTTATAAATTTATTGTCTCTAATTTTAAATCTTCCTGTCGTATTTTTTTCACGTTTACTTGAATCTGTGTAAAATTTTTAGAAGTCTTCCGAAAAATATCTGAATTTCATGCATTAAAGTTTTTATGAAAAAAAAAAAAAATGTTTAGAATAAAAAAAAAGCAGTGATAAAAATTACAAAAAAATATTTTTAGAAACATGACACACTCGGAAGAATGTCCCCTTTTTTCTCGTTATTGTTATTTTAATTAAATTACTTTTGTCTTCATTGAAAAAAAAACTTAAAAAACTGCAAACTGAAACTTGATTTAGAATTATGCCAAGATTTGAATAATAAAGTGAATCGTTTAAAATAATTTTTTGTTGTTTCTGATACTTGGTAATGAACTTACACAATATCAGTATTTTTGCGAATTTGTCAAGTTTCTGTGTTTGACATTAACATTATTAAACTAAATTGAATTTGATTTACCTTTCCACACAGTTGATGTATATATGCATTTAGATTTGAGTTAGATGGCATTATATTTGTACATTTTTTGCATACTCGTTGTTTTAAATTATAAACACATGTTAAACACAAAATTTATAATTTAAATTTCGAAGTATATAATGCAGCGATTGGTAATTTTACAAACTCAAGTAACTCGAGTTGCTTACATTCGATCATCAGACGATCGTTGCATTTATGATTTTGCGTTGGCAAATTGAATCAAATTGGAAAATAGAGTTCACATAAGTGTGTCTTATTTCAATCTCAGACAAAAATAATCAACTTTTGAGTGTCTGTGTTTATTTCATTAATTTGATGATTTTGCGAAAATAGTTATAGTTTTATTTCAAATACAAATACCATTATTTTCTGCATTTCCTGTTCATTGTGTGTTATCAATTTCTAATCGAAAGTTTGGTAAATATAGCCTAATTTTTTTTTATCTTTTTCATTTCTCAGAAGGTTTTTTAAAAAATCGATAGTATTCGAATATTTTCCATGTGAATAGAAAAGTGTATCAAACTACTTTTGAATCTCTAAAATGTATATTATGAAAACATTAGATGACTTAAATAAATAGTAGAATTCTCTGAAGTGCATTGCACTTATCAACACACTTCTTTTTGTCTATATGATTTTTCGTGTATGAACATAAATAATAAGCTCGAATATAAAAACTTTCATTGTTATAGGAAAAAATTATGTCAGCAATTATTTACTTTGCTTGAGAGATAAAAAACTATTAATAAAACAGAAGATAAAGTTAAACATGAAAAAATTACTACAAGAGTTATCTGATAGTCAAGTGTATTTTGATAAGGTGTGTTCGTGAGGTATGATAAGAATGTCATACGTAAATTGAGTTTTCTGCATTTCTATTTATTTATTAGACAAATAAGTGAACAACAATGAAACAATTTTATCATATTGCACTCATGGTAAAGTAGCTCGCGCAAAAATTAAATCAAGTTTAACAAATTATACGTTTGCTGTATGCCTGTTTAAAATTCTATATAATTATATTATTTAAGAGTAGTTTTACATTAAAAGCCTACACACGGCGAGAACGAGAGATAAACATAACTAACACAAAAAGCCATGTCTACGATTAGTTTAATGTTTATGATTATCAAGTTGTTGATGCGATGACATAATTTAGAACACTCTAAGTCGGCAACGTATGTCGTCGTCTTCATCATTATTATTATCATCATCATCGAGCCATTATTATTAATATACATTTTAAAACGGTACCAGATCGCACGATATTCTTGTTTTTTTTTTTAGAAAATCTGAAAATCCACAAAAAATTTCTACTTTTATGATACGGCGTCTTAAAAGATTTTTTTATTATTATCAATGATACATTAGCATAATATCTTTATTGTTTATTTATCTTTTTGTGTGTCTTGATATAACAATAATATAATGGCACTTCCTCCAACGCTACACACAAAAATACGCATCGCGGTTACAAAGAAAAGAAAGTCATAAAATTGAGGGAAAACAAATTCGATGATGAATAGGTCACTTTAATGCGTGGCAAGATTTACAAGATAATTAAAGCAACATCTTTAAAGCATTAATAAATTTTGTCTGATGTATGTCGTTCTCGGAACTCTAAAAAAACTATGCACACTTTGCAAATAAAATGTTTATATAAAAATCTCTAAATAAATCAAAAGAATAAAATTTAAAAACCATTTGTCAAAATAACTTGAGGATGACGACAAAAATGCGCATTTAATCATTTTATTTAGCGAGATGACCATTTATTTTTATCATAATACTAATAATTATATAACTTAACTTTGTCTGCTTGATATATGGATGTTAGACATGTCTTTTTTATTCCATTATTCGCAGAACAAAAACTGTGTGTGTGAAGAAAAACAACTCGCGTTTGTGATAAAAATGATTACTGAGAGGATTATTACTTCATATTTCATCATGAATATTAGAATTTATTTGGTTGTGAACTTGTGTGAGTCATATTTGTTCGTGCGCTAAGGTGAAATATCTATATTTAAGATGAACTTCATCGGTTTCATATTTTGTTGAGTTTCATCGCGTGCCGCATAAAAAAAGACAATACTGAAAAATAAAACATTTTAAAGCTGTAAAACGTCTCATGCATAAAATCTGCAAACATTCATTGTTATGTTCGACTATATTTATTATTGAAGTTATATAAAAAAAAATCTCACTTGTAAGAAAACTGTCTTCGCTATGAGGACATTAAAAGTTGTGCATTATGACTTCCAGACATCTCTTTCCTTATCGTAGAAAAAGTGTTACATTATTACCATCGGTTTTTCTTATAGCGATGACGACAATATGTAAGTACATTGGAAAAACGTGATAAGCATGCCAATTTTCTTTTGTTCCTCGAGTCTTTCATTCATTGGCTCCCGACGAAAGCAAACCGTTGAAAAGGGCAAAGAAATAAAATTATGATACATTTTTAATGTAATTTCTCACCATATACTTTCATGAAAATCATCATCAAATAATGATGATGTTTAATTTGCTTTGCTTTTCCATCTCGCCCTTATACCGTTCACAAAAAATGTTGAAATTGTGATATTATCACGTCGTCGTGGCTTCTACTTTCCTCCGTCAGTTATATAATAATAAAAAATGAACAAAATTTCTACTCCAACTAATTGAGAATGATTGTTTGGTTTTATTTTTTGACCTTTTTGTCTCAATGCAAATTCGAAAGATTGATTCGTGTGTTCCAATTAAAAAGTGACAAAGTAAATTTTAAAATAACAAGATTTTTTTTTTGAATATTGACAAAATTAATTTGTTAAACTTGTTTCTAACAAAATGGTAATTTAAACGTTATCGACAGACTGACGTAACAGGATGCTGTTGTGTTTCTTTCATGTGTAAATTAGATTTAGAACTATGTTTAATATGTGTCGCCAATATCACGTCGAGTTTTTTTTCTTTTAAATCGATGTTGGATTTTGTATCTTTTGCGAAAATTATGATATTATTCAAAGTAGGTCATTTAAAAGAGAATTAAAAGACCGTGACGATTGTGATTATCACTTTTTGCGTAAATCAGGATTTAGAAACAAAATTTATCTCGTAAGAATTTTAATGAGGCTTTTGGAATGAACATCGAGATCGAAAAAAAACCACACACGCAACTAAATATTATCAGTTTCCTTTTTATTAAGATCAAGTTATTCGTACACTTAATAATAAAAATAATGTTAAGGCAATGCGTGGGAGAAAGAATACACTATCAATAAAGAAATCTTGTTTCTTTTTGCTGGCATTATGTCATGAGACAATGAAGAATTATCTCTTTATCCTTGAGATATTCAAATTGTAGAGTAACGAGAATCATACAACATTTCTTAGAACGCTAATCAAAGTTAAAATCAGTATTCAATTGATGTTGCCAAATAAAAATCATTTAAAGTTTTCTTTTGAAAAACATTATAATTGAATTATACGACATATTTTTGCAACAAAGTCTCCCGCTAATATTTGTTCCCGTAAGATATAAGTCATATTGTAGACTGTATATATCAAAAAACCGGTTTCATCTTTTATTTTTAAGCTAACATGATTATCAAATTCTTATGTGTCTGGTTTGTGCGTTTCCATATGCTGAAAAAAAAAACATAAAGTTATATTGTGTTGCAAATTCGCTATAAGTTTTCCCTACAATGAAAATAATAATAAAAAAAAGCGTTAATAAAGTAATTATTGTTATCATCATTCACAGTAGCTAAAAGATTCTTTTTAATCACCGTCATCAAGATAATGTGTTTTTTATAAAGTAAACGTAAACACAATTATTTAAAACACCGACTGCTTAATTAAATCAAATTATTTCTTTTTATAATATGCGGTTTAACTTCTGTGAGGCCTTTTTAATCTTGTTTAAACTGAATTATTTTGAGACATAAAAGTAAACATAAACAATTGTTATTGTACTTTTTTTCGTTGACTGACAAGTTGTCTTAATCCAAAAGAGCGTCATTTAATCGCATGAGTAATGCTGTTGCTATGAATTCCTGCTGAAAAACACTTAAAACTCTTTATGGAGCTGTTAAAGTTTATTGACGATTTGCGACATTCATTTATAAACGCACAAGTAGATACGAAACTGTCACTCTTCGTGAATGTTTTTTCAAAAGCCGGTCGATGTTTGCACACCTTCATTATACACAATTATTGTATGATACAGAAAAGCCGGTAAGGTTACATACGAGACATGCAAAGCAATTAATCATTCATTTATCTATTTATATATTGTTTGTCATGTTTCAGCCACACACAACGCGCGATCATTTGTTGAGTATTTTTTCATATATATCATTCATATATATGTTAAATAATTATAAAAATAATCCTTATCAATTTGACAGTAAGTTGTGACTTGATTTATCAGAGGCATTCTTTAAGTTCTCTTCATAGAGATCGAATGCAAATCGAAATGAATATTTAATTCAACTTTATTAATTCTTATTAACAACAATATAGCAGCAAATAATAATTGTCAATTTTGACATTTTATGGCATCAGTAAAGAAATAATCGTAAATAAAGTAGGTTGATTGTGGTTTTTATTAGCATAAAATAATATTCAATACCGGAATAGAGATGTTTGTATGAAAAATCATTCGGTAACTTTGTTAACTTTGCTTTGTAGATTCAGTACAGCCCTTATGATCTTGAGTAGGTAATCTGAAGTTGACAAGGTGTCACACAAACTTTTTTTTTCTCTTTTATTTTCTTATATATTACAACTTTTAGAGACATGTACTTGTTTATATGTACAATATATAACCCAATTAACATGACTGAACTTAACCAGTTGTTTGTTTTTTCTCGGTAATAGACGAGCTTGAACATTTATAAATATAAAGATGAAAAAATCTCATTCCAATTAAAAGGGCATGAAAAATACTATAAAAAATTTTCGTGTCAAAAATGAGTGTACGACAATTATAAATTCCTTGTGAGTTCTATTATTAGAACAGATATACACAAAAATTGTTAGCACGTGTCTTCACTCTTGAGTATAAAATCTAAAGACACACGAGATATGTTTTCGACAAAAAATACAACATGTCATAAATTTATTAGCAGTAAGTTGTCGGGAGTATTAATACGTAGGCATGCAAAAATTAAATGAATTTTGTGTAACAATGCAATAAACAACACGTTTGTCATTTGAAACTAATCTCAGACAACACCAATGCATAGAGATGATTCATTTTTTAATGTATCTACAACCTTCATAACAAAATGCGAATATAAAAGAGAAAAAATTGTAATACACGCTAATTAAAGTAAATAACCATAAAATTTATTGGGATTTGTTAGAGACATTCATCAAGATTTAAAAGATATTTATATAAATTACATCAACTGCGATGTCTTGAATATTTTATTCCTCTCATACATACCTAAAGTAAAGTTAAGATATGCATTAACTTAAATAAGATACAAAGACGCACTTGGTATACTATTTTTGTAATAAGTAACACATTTTTTTTTGCATATTTTAGATATTCATCATAAAACACGTCTCTGTGCTGTGGTAGAAAGTCACCTCTCTAACGCAAACATGTGTTACAATCATTATTATTTTTCAGATAATATCCGGATTTTAATACTCGTACTGAGAATGTATCAGTTCATATTTTCTCTACCTTTTGTATAAGAACGTGGTGCAAAGATAAATTGAATAAGACAAACTTAATCCGATCAAATTGTGGCTACTGTTTCATTTTTTGATATTTTAATAACTGTAATGTCAAAAAAATACTCCTTCTTTTATGTATCTCCTTCCATCATCATCATTAGCAAAGCGAAATATACGATATCAATTTAAAAGATGATTTGAAAGACGAAAAAGGCATATGGACGAACTTATAAATGACTGAAGATAAATTATTTTGATTAAATTACAAAAAATGCCTGAGGATGCGGATTGTGCTCTTTTTATTTAATTAAGAAGATGCATAAACAAATGACTTTGTCAGGGTTAAAAATCACATATAGACCTGCCCTAACCAATAAGTATCAACTACATTTTATGTATATTCGATGTAAATTATTGTTTTTTAATAGAAAATTTTATTTTCTGTGATTTTTTGGTTCACAGCATCCGTTCATAAATTCAGACACGATTAAATTTAAATAAAAATCGGTAGACAAGTATTGATCAGGTTTCGCTGTTGTGTCTGCGTTTCATAGAGAAAGAGAATAAATTAGCAACTCTGCTCATGTTTATTGATATAATTTATTTCGAATAAAAACAGAATATGTTTTAAGTCGTGAAACTAATTTAAAAAGGTGTTAGTCAATATTAATATAATTTTTATTAAAAAAACAAACGAAATCACTTAAAAACGAAAATGCCGCGATTTTGGACTAAAAACCTGATCAGATTTAAATCTTTTAAGGGCTTTATTGGGTCGTAAATAACGTTTATATTATGTTACAAATTTAAAAAGAGCATTAACATGATTGTTATTATTACTATTACTGACCATCCTTTATAAGTGTAATTTCATTGGAGTGTAATAAATTTCAATGTGGGAGGCTTGAAGAACATATTTATTCTTTTACTCTTCTTACATTGTTCAATCGTATCGCTTACAAATGATTAATCATGTCACATTGCCGGTGAATGATCTTATTGTTTTAAATATCATGTGCAAGAGATAAAGAATATGTTTGTGTTGCGATGATGAGAAAAACGTGGTAAAGCATTGCTAATCTGCAGTATAAATATAACCTTTCTTGAAAGATGCAACGATGTCTCTTTCAATTTTGTGTAGTTAGTTACTTCATTGTCTATTTCTTTCTCATGAAATCTCAATTGTTAGCAGTGATGACTTGAAAAGTGGTTATTATGTTAAGTCATTCTTTTTCACTCTTTTTGCAAATCCTTTTCATACACAAAAGTATTCATATTTCAATGCAATCCCTTATAAATGTGAGTCAAGCAGTGCAAATGTGTCAAATGAGACGTAAACAAATCGGCCTGAAGTGTTTGTCAAATATATGTGCGTCTCATTTTTTTTGTTGCGGGAAATTGGAGACGAAGCATAAAAAATCTGAGTATAACGGTGACATGTTTCATCAAGATTTGACGCTTGTATCAATGATTTCGAACACTTTTATGCTAATAAACACAACATTGCAAAGGCAGAATTTTAATTAGCTCTTTGAAACGCCTTTTGCATTTGTCGGAGCATATTTGTATGTCATACGCGAATAATAACATCGAAAGACTTGAGACGCCCATAAAACTTTTTGTATGTTTAGCAAATTTTGAACATTTTAGGCATGATATGTTATACAAAAATATTAATTCTTTGCCTTCTGTAGAAGTCATTTCAATTAAAATAATCTCAATTGTTTACAAGATAAATTTAAAAAAAACGCACGAACTGCCTAAAAACCGTCGAGACGAAATAAGACACATGTTGTGAGTGCGCAAAACTTACCAAAGCAAATTAATTGTTACTTTTAAGAGATTGTTTCATGCACAAAACCAATAATTTTAATTTAACGCTTGCTCTTCATGATGATGTAATATTCAATTTTCGTATATGTTTATATTTCAGACACATAAAAAATATTTCGGCGTTCGCGCTAATAAACATGATGCGTGCACATATTAACCAACTTTATTTTTTACACATGTTTCGCGAATGAAACAACAAGTAACAAATTTTCTGCATTAACTGTTGAATAAAAAAATATGAAATTTGAGAAAAAGAACAATTTAAAGAATTTAAATGTGATTATTACGCGAAAAAGCTTTTTATGAGCTCAAATAACATAATTTTAAATTACTTATTCAATTATTACTCTTTTTTTTTTTGGCAAGAGTCTTTACTTGTTTAAGTTTTTAACACTAACCAACAAATTTAAAGCGATAATGAAACACATTTTTTTTTTGTTCGACAAAAGAACAAGACTATAAATAGCAATCGTGATGATTATGTAAGAAGATTAAAAAGAAGCTTAATGACGTCTTTTGCCTTTTTGTTAATAATAATTGCCCAAAAATATATCTCCTTGGATATTGGATGATAAAAAATTCTGTTTGAAATAAAAAAAAAAACAAAGTTCAAATTTGCCGGAACACAAAACGGGAAAGTAACATGAAGAGAACAAGAACAAGCAAAGTGTGTAATTGTGTTTTTCAATCCATTACCATTTAATGATATTTTAAATGTCTGTTATTTGCACATATAATCGATACAAATACAGCGCAAATCGTGTGTGTAAGGCAAA
Organism: Culicoides brevitarsis; assembly: GCF_036172545.1. Lineage (NCBI taxonomy): Eukaryota > Metazoa > Arthropoda > Insecta > Diptera > Ceratopogonidae > Culicoides > Culicoides brevitarsis. Next base: position 46,342,930 of record NC_087085.1, on the reverse strand, counting down.
AAGATAAAAAAATAAAACGAATCAATATTTATTTTTCACGCCGTGTTTAATTAACATTCGTCTCGTCATCACTGTGAGTACTCGTAAAGTTGTCACCTGCTATAATGTGTGAAAATTACACGCAAGTTCATGTCAAATCAACTCCAAATCGGATTTTAATTAATGTTATTTTTGGCTTTTTAAACTTTTTTTTTGATGTCTTTCATAAACACCTCCATTAAAATTTTGTTTTATTTCTCATTAATTATGAAAGAGTAACACATGTTTTCGCTTAAAATCAACTTTTATGGAAAAACACAAAATTTCAGAATATTATAAAATTAGAGGTTTATTCCTCAAATAATATTGTCGCATTAAGGTTTTCCTACGTGTATACATTAAATTGTTAATAAAAAAATTAACTAAGCCAACCTGCGATAACAAATCTGTCATTCTATGATTTCTATTCTAATAAAAAAAAGAAGCGATGATGTTATAAAAGAAACGGTAGACAAATAATAATAAATGTTTCCACAAATTTCATCCACACACGAGATGTTTTCAGAGAGATTTAATGTCAATGCATATTGGTGTTGACTTGAACATATTTATAAACGTCTCGTTATTGATATACATACACGTTTTATTTATGAAATGTTCTAAATAAATTAGCTGTGTTTACATTTGTAAATGTGTGTAAAATGATCTCGTGCCATACTAATAGAGAAGAAAGAAGATGCTCGACCCGATGATAGTTCTATATGTAACAGTTAACATTAAAAAAGTAATTTTTCATTAGATAATAATAAAAATATAAACATACATGTAAAATAATGCAGAAAAGCAATAAATTATATGACACAATTTCGACTCTCTTTTGATATTAAGCCGGTACAATGCACGAAAAATAAGTTTATTTTTGAATGCAAATAAATATCACGGTGAACTTTTATGCTAAATATGGACAGTCTGGGCAATAAATACCAAATATGTAACACTTGTTGTACACTTTATAAACTGTAAAGTCAATTGAAAGTGCAGGTTAAGGCCATAAGTTATCTCATGATGAAGTTTTTAACAAACATTTTGGTTATTTTTTTATCAAAGCGCTTTCTCGCGTATGCCTATCGGTAATTAAAATTGATTATCTCTAATTGAGAGTTATTAAAATGATTACGAAATCGAATAAACACATTTTTTTACGACGGATTTAAATACAATTCATACATATTCAAAAAGACATAAATTTATTAATTCTCATAATTTTTATGTATCTTTTGTATGTTCGTCTCAAAATCATCGATAAATGTCTTACACATTTTTTTATAGCTTTATACGAATTTTTCTTTCAAAATGGGTCATTGACTTTATTTATGACTTTTATTGTACAGATAGGAACATTAAAAAGTCATAAAAATCGCGAGACCATGTGTTAGCGTTTTGCTCGCATTTTGCATCGATTAGTCATGAAGTTTAAACAAAATGTTAGGATGAAAATTATGAACTAAACAAACTATTCAAACTTAGATTTGCATTGTTTAACGAGTGCAAGCAGGCGCCTTAAGCTACTATTTAATTATAATTTACGAGTTGTTAACAAGAAATTGTTACAAAGTAAAATATCTATTTCATGTTTTACGACAGGAAACTTGCAATTTTTGAAATATTGATTTTTTTTTCTCTTATAATTATACTGTGTGAGTGAAGGACACTTGCAATGTGTGTCATTCGAAATAATTATCAAACACGATGATGAAGAAAAAACAGAAAATAATCGGCATTGCACTAATTCAACCTCTCTTGTTTCAACAAATCCCGCTATTATTCAAAGGAGCGAAAATTGGTCACGGTTCGCTGGAAATGGATTTTCAAATAATTTTAAACTGTTTTGTTTTCGCTTTTCTTCAAACTATTCGTCGTATCCGACAAACAATCGAAAAAAAATCCACTTCTTCCATGTCGTAAAGAGTCATGTACTTGAGATAAATCCCTTCACAATTTACACGACATCAACAAGAGTCAACAAATTCCGTGTATAAAATAAAAATTTAAATCCTGTGTCGCCACGCTTCTCTCATTTCATTTTATATTTTCTATGTTTGTTGTGTGAACAAGTGACTTTGTACCATTTGATGTTGTGCTTAAGTCTTTTGTTCTTATTCTTTCTTTATTCAGTACGAATGAGTTACGTGATATATGATGGATAGATAACAGGAAAGAGAAAAATACAGTCGAAATTGGTGCAATGACCTCTTTTAGTTTTTTTCTTGTGCTCATAATAATGTGATAAAATACAGAGCAAAGCTCTAAAGACGATCCAAAGTTTATAATAAGTTTTTATTTTCTATAGTTTAAAACTTTTCGTTTGATGTTTTTCCTTGTCTTTCGACACCTGACAATTATTCTGTGAACAAACTATTGCAAAATAAATTCTTTTTTTAGTTCAGTCATCAATTAACTCGTAATTTTTAACTCTTAATGACCAAAGAGATGAGATCATACAGACACGTCTCCAGCCAATATGATGATTTTTACGACACCGAAAAACGCTGACACGAATAAATAGACAAACATTAGAAAACTTTATTATCATCTGCACATGTTCTTTATGAACAAATTTGCGTGTTTCACTTACGGAAGTAGCTCACTTACGAAGATTTTTTTTAAGTTGTTGTCAATGTAGACATTATTGCAAAGCCATCGTAAAAAAAAGATTTTTATGTAAACACTCTTCACTAAAATGATCTTATTTCGCTCAAAGAAATTATAAAGATATTGCATTTTATTGCTAACATACATATTCGATGTCTGATACATTGCTTTTTGTTGACACAAATATTTACCGAATAAATTTAGAAATGATGAGGAGACGAATAAAGTTCAGACCCATCCATCATATTAATTGACTTTTTTTGTTCTTCCATGTAGCAGTCCCTTTAAAATAGATTTAGCAAAAAAAAAAACATCTCAAACTTTTAAAGTCGTCTCAAAGAGAAAATCGATAGAATTTTTGTTTGTCTAACTTTAAGCTAAGTCGTCTCATAATCTTTAATCCGTTGTGCGTGCATGAACTTTAGTTGTTTTTTCCTCGTGCTTGCCTTGACAGCTATTGAATGCAGCCAAGATAAACATCACGGGAAAGATTTGTTTGTACAACACCCCGACTCTTTTTTTGTGTTTTTTTTTTTGATAAATGATGTGAGCGGTTATACGGAACACATAGCGACAAACACACTATAAATATCATTTAAGGGATGTATTAAATAAGATTTTTATTATGACATCTAAAGTGAAATATGTAGTCTCTTTTTCTTTTACGACACATAAATTGTATGACATTGCAATATTCTATCTTCTCATCGACACTATTGACCGAGAATTTAACCTAAATTTATTACATTTTCCTCGTATTTTAGAGTAAAGTTCATTTCTGGAAGGGAAGAAAAGTAAATTTAAAAATTATTTATAAAAAAACTTACATGTCAGTTTCCATACCACGCGAATAAATCTATAATCAAGCATTTTTCTATTAGAATTGTTGTGTAATAATTTATCGCTGATCGTGATCTTGCTTTATTTATTGTGCTTTGTATCAGCAAGGCGTTTGGCTCGTATAATGCGCTAATGATAATATGCCATAATTTGATGGATTAAATGCAATTTGCACCGTTGTTCGTGACGAAAGAAATTTATGGCGGTTCGCTCATACCGATTCAAGATTAAATATAAGCAGAAAAACTTTTGGGAGACATATCAAGAAAATGTTATTTAGTATGATAATTAATTAAAATTTTATGACTGAACCGCTAATTACATAAAATATTTTATTCTCAACAAAAATTTGAATTATGGGCTGTTAAATTAATAATGTCGTTAAACCGAATGAACACAATTTCGCGAGAAACATCATAAATTATTTAAAATTTACAATTTTTATTACATATTGAAATTTTTGTATGACAATATGTACGACAATTGTTAGACAGATGTCTATTTTCGAGTATCATAAGAACTTACAAATCATTTTAGAGCATCTTTCGCTGATTATAAAAACAATTGAACGGAAATAGTATATCATCGTACAAACATATTAATTTGATTACCATATATTGCATACTATAGTGCATATTATTTACGCAAATAAGAGAAAACTTTAACTTGACCTTCATCTACATACAAAAACCTGTACAGCATCGCACTTCAAGCGATAAATTTTCAAATAAAAACAGAATCCTACACATAAAATAAATAAATAGTATATTAATGAAATGGCACAAACCACAGCTGATACGTATGCTGTTTGTCACATTACAAACATTGCCTACTCTTTCAGTTCATACACTCTCTGAAGCTTCAAAATGCACACCTAGATTGTATCAAATAATAAAATTGTCGCGTGCAAACAGATTACGTCAAGATTACACACATGCCGATTTATTTATTTACATATTTGTTAATATAAAACAAACTGATGTGTGTTTGTTTATTTTAATATTACTTACATGAGGTTGGCTCTTCTTAAATATATACATATACTACTTTGTTTTTGATGAATGAAAAAGGGGCATTTTGTGATTTATCAGTTCAGAATCCAAATTCAGAGAGCTAAATTTTGGTATCTGAAATGAAAATACAAACAATTAGAATTTACTTGTTATTTAAAGGAACTATTTTAGATGTTTTATTTGTTAAAAAAATGAAATTCACAACATCTATTACTCAAAAATGATTCTTGTATCCCTTATGAAAGAATATTAGGTTTTTTTGATGCATTTTAAAATTTATGTAAATAATATATTTTAAGAGGAAGTTTTCAATAAGAATCTTTGCACTTCCCAACGGAACAAGATATCATGAATGATGTGTAAATTTTAAATCTAAATAAGATCAGCTTATCATAATCGTATGTTTATTTTCTGATAAAAGCAAAAGATACAAAAGAAATGTTTTTAGCCTTTGTTGTCGAGTATAAGTGCATTATTATGAGTTCTGTTTATGCAAAATGAATAAAAATACATAGTCATCGTTTTTACAAAAAGTAATGGAGACGTCTTTCTCTCTGTTAAAAAATTAAATAAAATTTGCTAATGTAACCGAAAAAAATCTGTCTCACAAGTAAATTCAATTAGTATAATATATCAACGTATTTGCAAGTTTTAAAGGAAATGAAATGAATGTAAAATTCTGAGTCAAGTTTTCAAGAGTTGCATACACTCACAATTTATTTACAATCAATACAAGCACAAATAAACATATTAATATTATTTAATACAACGAATGGGTGAATGTACGCGAGAATATTGAACGATATTAGTAAAGAAATGACTTGGAAGTGACAACGAAATTTACACTCAAAATATTTGCATTTACAGTATTTATTCATTCATGTGAGAGAGTGTTATTTCTACTGTTCGAATTTGACTCGATGCCAATTTACAAAAAAAAGTGCTGAGCACGTGAATTTTTCGGTAAATGAAGACGTATTTTATAATAATATGTCTCAACAAGCCGACATGTATTCTTTTTCTGTGAAATGAGGATATAAATTTAAATTACTTTTAACGGGCTAAACATTTTTTTCCATAGCATTTCGCACCTCATTGACAGAATTTCATTCAATTTCACGTGTTTTTGGCACATTCGATAAACATTTAGAGGTTATCTAATATAATTGACCATCGTATGTGCTCTGTGAAAGACCCATATAGACGCATAACAATAAAATTTAATTGACTTGACTTAAATTCACTTTTAACATTTTCATTTGGGGGAAAAATTTTTTACAGACAACTGGCGCAAATTCTTGTCTAGTTTTTCATACACATACACTTTTTGTCTGATGATGCTACAGAACAACATATGGAAACAAAAAGCGCGAGAGTTTGTTGATCCAATTATTCATTGCACGCGGTGTTATTATTATTATTATTCATAAATTGGTAAACTTCGATGCACACATATTTTCGTTGTTTATCTAATGATTTTTGTTGAGTATTAGCGAATCAATACCAATTAAAAGTTTGACTTGCGTTTAGATGATTCAAATTGCCGCGCGATATTCTTACAAAACATTAAACATAATTCGGTGCCAGTTTCCGCCATTCTTTTTGTTGATTGCTAACATCACGTAAATATTTCGAAAATTGCGAGCATTTAAAAAACATTAAAAAATAACATAAAAAAGTGATGTCATCCGATGTTTAAATCGTGTTACAGGAATTATTATTAATGGCTATGTGTCATAAATATACTGTGTTGAAGTGTACAGATAAAAACAAATAAAGAAATTATTTTGTGTCACTCGTATTAAGTAAATGACTTCATTGCTACTTGCTGACTACAACAATCGATTTGTCACGCAATTTTTTGATTGATTTTGTTGTCATTGTTATTTAAACTGTACTTTAACTTAATTATCTGGGTTTTGTTTGTGCAATTGAAAAATTCTGTCACTGCATACTTAATTTTAGATTCTTGTGACGAGAATTAATTATTTTTCAGTTGAGTCGTTTTTTTCATATTACATGCTTTTTAAAGTTGAAAATTTTTGTCGACTGAAATTTTTTTCCAGAATCTCTTCAAATTTCATTTTTTATGATTTTTCCACAAAACTTTAAGATACCATACATAAAAGTCGCATCGTGTCAAAATCGTTGTCGCGTGCTTTGAATTCTTTATTGCAGACAACATTCTCATGTCTAAAAATCTTTTATATGTTGTTTTTTCATATAAATATTTTGAAAAAAAATTGGATAAATTATTCTAAAGATAGAGTAATAATATTCAACGATCGAAAAAGTAATAAAGATTCGAATACAAATTTAGAACAATTTCTCTTTAATGAAAATTGTTATTACTGAAACGACTTTCTTGAATCAAAATATAAATATTGAGTAACAACGTTTTGTTTTTGCTCTAAAATTTAAAGTGAAACCAAACACAGTCTGAGAAAAGTACAAAAATATTACAATTAAAATTCAACCCACTGAGACCTATCATGTTCACCTCCAATTAGGACAAATAATAATAAGTCTTTGTCTACACAGTCTATCTATCGTCTGTTTACCCTTTGTGCATCTATACAAATTCATAAAATATCAGGTAACATTATTCTTGCACTTGAATAGAGCAGAACGTTTAATTATGTGGTTCATACACAGAGATTCTGTCGGAATTTTACAAAGTGAATTATATTCGCATCGCGATAATCAGACAAATATATTCTCAATTTCGACAGAATTGAAGCTTACAAAGTGAGTTTATTACATAGTTGCAAATTTTCTCTTTTTCTTTCGTCGACCACAGATCATATCATCATCATCGATAAACCGTAAAATATGTATAATAACTTTGTTTTACTATAATATTGTTATTGCATATTACGTGTGGCGGTTCATCCTCCCATTTGTTTGCATTACTATTATTTACTCAAACACTCTTTTGATTTTGCGAAAGTTTCCTGTAACGGAAAAGTGCACATCGTAATTGATTCAATTAAGAAGTCTTTGTTTACCTCTGTGATGTTTTCCCGAATGAAAGAGATGATGCTGAAAAGGAAGATAATTTGATTATAGATTATGGCTTATATTACATACAACAAGAGATAAAAAGTACCTACATGTGTTGGATTCCTTTAAAAAATTATGAACTTGACATACTTTTCATGCGATTTCTTGGTTCAATGTTTAATTTATACTACAAATCGGTCTTGTGTTTAAAAAAGTAGTATTATGACTTTGTTTATATAAACATTAGATTTATTATTATTTGTTTTCACACTGTTTTTACATCTGGCGTATGAGTATTTTTTTATTAGTTGTACACTTACTTGTGCAAACTTGTGTGTTATGTTTTGTAATAAACGGAGCAAAACGCTCCCGCTGTTTTATTTTTTTTTATTTCATCATTAATGCAACTGTGAACGCCGCGTTTAAGAACAATTACATTAAACATTTATAGGTTCCCTTGAAAACTAATTGCCTGTTGGATAGGTAAAGAATTTTCTTTAATGGGTTAAAAGACTTCATTGTTTATTTACAAAAAAAAGTATGATGAAATTTGGATTTTGAAACTGTTCTTCTTTTTGACGATTAAAATGATAATTACTTACGACCTTGGACTTAACTTTAAATATTCATAAATTTGTACACCCGCAATTTGAAACAATCAGTAGCGATTAACCACATTATTACTCTTTGTACTTGTTGACAGCAAATCGCTCGTAAAACAATTCTCCCCTCTCATTTTTTTGTTCCTTAAACGATCAAAACCTCAAACATCGTAACATTAAAGCGTATATTTTGCAAACAAACAATCCCCTTACTCATTGAACAAATCCTTTTGCAAGGTTGAGAAAATATTATTCACCCCCAACTTTAAACACAATAGTCTGCACTTATCTATCATTTTCTCTATGTATTTATACGAGACGAACAAAAAAAAAAGACTTGTAAGGAGACTGTTGACATAAAAGACGAATAGTACATGGTACATTTAACACAAAAGAATAAAACTGATAGACAAAACGTTTTGCGAATTTATGCAAGATTCGGAATTATACAACACATATAAAATATAATACGGAAAAACATCATAAAAAATGTTGCATTTTCTCTGTCGAGCCAGACCGAAAAATTTTCACAGACATTTTTGAAAACTATTTAAGCAATCAATGCACATCTTGGTCATAAATTGGTATTCATAACATATTTTTTTTTGTTACAATTTTATCTTGATGATGATAGCGGCACGAAGACAACGAAGATGATGTGATTTTACCCCCTTTAATGTACATGGTATACACGTGCTCCTATTACACGCCAATTTTTCTCTATTTTTCTTCACACTTTTCGTTGTCTCTACGAGCTACAAGAGAAATATTTAAGAGCATCATTAATGCCGTCATAACCTTATTGAAGAAAAATAACTTTTTAAGACCAGTTAAACTGACTAATGATGTATTTTCTTCTTCGTTCTTTTTTCTCGTTTTTCGCTTTTACATAAGGAAAGTCGAAGATATTGAATGAAAAATTTCAACAACAAAAAAAAAATCACGGAAAATTTCAATGTGTTGCTTTACTTTATTTTAAGGCGTTGCTTTGCTTTCTGAAATAATAATGTGTTGCTTTACTTTATTTTAAGGCATTGCATTACTTTTCGAAAATCAGTTTGAATGTTGACTTATTTCAAAAAATTTCAATCATTTTCGTTACTCTACTAAATTTTTATTTTTTGAAAAAAATTATCGAAAAAAGCTAAACCAACATTTTTATGAATATATGTTAACATAAAGTTAACACGTTTTTCACTTAATTTCATATCAATAATTTAAGGTTTTTTTGTCGTTACAGGAGCACGATACGCCAACGCAGGGAAATGATGTTAGACATCATCGTAGTTTATTAGGTGCAGAGGAACAAGATTCGAGTCATAATTTGGAAGTTCTTGTAGACGACAAGCTCGATGATAGAAATAGTGAACATTGGCTTGCTCGCAGTGTAAATAGAATTAAGAGAAGTTTAGGTTTCGAAGATTCCAAGCACATTCCGAAACGGAAACATGAAAACGATGAGAAAAAACTTTCGAAAAACAAAAGAAAGCACTTTAAGAGCGGCAGAAAAAGGAGTGTGAGTCGAGTTGTCACACATGAAAGGTAAGAAAAAAAGTTGAATTTTTTGAGCAATGAATTCACATTTTCTTTTATCTTTAAAGCATAACACACATCGATGATGAAGATGGAATTATTGAAGGATCTGGAGAAGAATCCGATACTCTTGCATCAAACTGTAAGATATTTGTTATTCTTATACTATATTTTGCTAATTTTTTCTTTTTGTAGATCGTATTAAATTTACTCTCGATGAAATGTGGGATGATGAGTATGAAGATTTATCGTCAGCCAAATCGAAGGAATTCGCTCATTCTTTTACTGATGCGTTGGTAAATTTAGTAAAAGAAGGAGAGGGACATAGTTATCATGACGTCAATGCCAAATTGGTGAAAATGTCGTAAGTTTTTCCGTTTTTACTGTTAACAACGTCATCTTTATGAAAATTTCTGAAACACGTTTCGGAGATTTGAACGCATGTAGAAGAAAGAAACTTTTGTTACAATGTTCTTTTTTTTATTTTCTTCAATACAGAAAAGTTGAAAACTTTAAAATTGATGTTGATGTCGACTTGTTTAGCAAAGAACTGTTATCAAAAGGAATGGTTTCTCGAGTTATCGCATCAAGTGTTGAAAGTCGCAATATTGGCGAATACACAGTAACAAGTTATACTTTGCAAACAGTAGATGGTAAGTTTTTTTTTGTTTGAATTTGAAAGTTTGGGTTCTTAACATGGGTTTTCTATATTTCTTTTTTAATTAAACATTAATTTTGATGCAATAACTATTACGTTTTATTGAATTTTTCTTGTTTTTGTCTTTTTATCTTGGGTTTCATTTGATTTTTATTAATACATTATTATTATTATATTCATTTTAACTCGTTGCCTTTGTATACACACATAATATCAATCATAAATCGACTTAATATTTTGGATCATAAAAACACTTGCAAATAAAGGACTAACAGAGGATATAGGTCGTCATGAGTATGCACTAACAAATAGCAATTTCACTTTCGAAACTGACTATGATGATAGCGATGAAAACGAAGATAATGACGATGACTTAATATTTGAAACGTGTAACTATGATGAGCGACAATGTGCCGATGGAACACAATGTTATCGCGAATCACAAAGATGTGACGGATACTATGCATGCAAAGATAAAAGTGATGAAGCTGGATGTACTAAAATTAGAGAAGGTGAAATTTGATTAGAAATAATTGAACATATAATCATTTAATAACTCTTTAGAAATACGAATGAGAAAAAAAAGTCAAAAAAATTGACATATTTAACATTTATTCATCATAATAATTGGCTTTTTACTAACATTGATATTTTGTATGTGAAAATCGTATTTATTTCAATTTCAAACTAATCGTTTTCATTTTCACAAAGATTCCTTCGAATACACTACAATCGAAGATCCTGCCAAAAAAGAAGACAAATACAAAACGGGAGGTCGACGAGTTACAACTGTAGTAGAAGAAGAAGTAGAGGATGGCGATCATATATCGAATGAAATCTCATCACAAACAACTTCAAGCGGTAAAGGCGGCAAAAAAGTCATTCATCATACAGTTATTGAAGAAGAGGAAGTTGATGGCGATTGGGATTTGGGAGACATTCTTGGAAAAGGAAAATCGGGACAAAAAACTATCACAACAGTTACTACAGAAGAAGAGCATCATGAAGGCGATCATGGAAGTAAACAAAAAGGAAAGAAAGGACAAACTGTAGTTACAACAGTTGAAGAAGAGGAAGTTGATGGCGATTGGGATTTGGAAGACATTCTTGGAAAAGGAAAATCGGGACAAAAAACTATCACAACAGTTACGACAGAAGAAGAGCATCATGAAGGCGATCATGGAAGTAAACAAAAAGGAAAAGGACAAACTGTAGTTACAACAGTAGAAGAGACTATTGACGGAAATGATTCGGAAAGCTCTCATGGAAAAGGCAGAAATGGGCAAACAACGCACACTGTAATTGAAGAAGAGGAACATCAACATGGTCAAAATGGAAAGGGAAAAAAAGGATACACAGTAGTTACTGAAGAAGAGTCTGAGCATGAACATGATGGAAATAAAAAACAAAAGGGAAAATCTTGGTCAACCGTCGAAGAAGAAACACATGAATATGACTACGACGAAGATGAAAAAGGCGGAAAGCATGGTCATGGTTATGAAGAAGTTGAATACGAAACAGAAGAACACAAGGGTCATGCACATAAAGCAACGAAAAAACCCCATAATGACAACGAAAAAGCTGAAAGTACAGAACATCATCATACTCGTGTACGACCCAATCATCATGACAAACACGAAGAAAAAGTAATCGACTTCAATGAAGAAACAATTACTGAAATTCCTGATATTCATGGTTTTGTATTTTCAACATCGGCTCCCGAATGTCGAGGCGATGATCGTTTCCGTTGTCCCGGTACGTCAAAATTCATTTGTGATCATCAAAAATGCGATGGAACACGCGATTGTCCAAACGGTGAAGACGAAACTCACGAAGACTGCGAAGAAAAGGATTTGAATTGTGCTGATGGCAAGAAATTCTTCTGTAAATTTTCCTCAATTTACATCTGTGCAACATCAAAATGCGACAAAAATTACGATTGTCCCCATGGAGAAGATGAACTTGATTGTCACACTCCCGGTATTTATTTTTATTTTATTTTTTTTTATTATTTCATTTCAATTTTTATTCAGTTTTAATCGATTTTTATTTTTGTCTCTCCATGAGTTTATTCAAATACTAATTGTAAAATCAATTTTTTCATATAGAATGTCATGATGATGAGTTTGCCTGTGATTTGACTCGATGTATTCCAATGGCAGATCGTTGCAACGGATATTCAGATTGTGATGATGGAACAGATGAACACGAATGTCCTGTTATTCCTGATGTTGGTAAGTAACTTTTGCTTTATTTCTTCAAAGAATTTATACTCGCGTTTTTTATCAATTACTTTTATTGAAGAGAAAAAGTTAATATTTTGGTGTATGAAGCAAAAAAGAAAATCTTTTATCCATCTTCTTGTTGTTGACAAAAAATTTGAATAATAATCAAAAAGCTGTCTCAAGTATATCACACACCCTTCATACATTCAAATGCAAATGAATTTACTCTCTCATAACTTTTATGTCACATAAATTTCATAAAATGTAAAATGTTACGCCCTCACTTAAATATCCCACTGTGACAGTAATGCAAAATACGAAACACAACCTCGTTTTTAGTAGGGAAAAGGAGATCGATTAAAAAAAATCTGACTCTGTGTCAAAGTTCAAGTAGGTCATATAAGAAACGGAGAAGAAAAAGAAACGGATGATGATGAAAATTCAAATATGTAGAGTAGAGAGAACAAATTTCATAATCTCGTGTCAGTTTGTATGACATCGATTTTAATTGTATCAAAGAAAAAAAAGTTTAAATTGATCAAATTGAAATAAATGACAAGAATCAGTTCAATGTATCCCTAAAGAACCATCATCATCATTATTCCATGAAAATAGTTCTGACGACCTGCTGTGAGATGAACCACATTTAAATCTTGATTCACATTCAAATCTATGCAAAAAAAAAAGGATGCACTTGTTTGTGTAAAATGACAACAATAACAATAAAAACACGCAATCTATAAGTATATACAATACAACATCTTCAGTAAGGAAACATTAAAGCTATTGTCACAACACAAGACAGAGGGTTGAATTTTGTTTTTATATTCGAGATTGTAACAGAAGCGTTATTATTTGTATAATATGATGTTTCTTTTTATTATTTTCTATAAACACTTTATGGTTGCAGAAGGACTGTTTGTGCGTTGTATATGTAAATGAGTTTAAGCAGAAAGAAAAGCAGAAATCTTATTATCTGCACTCGACAAGATACGAAAAAATGTTGATAATAATGAGTTTTATAACCTCACACGAGCTCATAGCTCATGAATTTAATGCTAAAATTAAAAATATAGGAAGAGTGTATAATTTATCATTGACCTTTTTTCTCGTTCGCTCAAACAATTTAACCAGCGTTATTTAATGCAAAAAACATGTACAAATAATTTTCAATCGATTATAACTTTTTTTATTCGACTACGAAAAGACATGACAAAAGAGGCTCTTGCGTGACATATTATAATAATAATTTCATTATAAAGTTGTAGTCGCAAATTTGATGACATAAATAGACATTCCTTGTTTTTTTTTTGTTCTATATGTAACGTAATAAAACACTCAAATCCGTTGTAATAAAATCAAAGTTGTCTGAACAGAGTTGAAATCAATATTTTATTTTTATGGTACCCATGTACGAACAAAATCAACTAACTTTTAGGCAACAAAAGTTGTTATAACATTCATATTTTTTTTTTATCAAATTAAAACACTCGTGTGTACCATATGAACAGATATACATCACAAAAACAAGTAATTTACAAGAAAAATGCATAAAATCAAAAATTTTTGTAAAGCAAATGATTTATAATTTACATTTTTTTGTATTTACATGCACCACATACCGCACAATAATAATAGAAATCCCAAAATTTACATTCCTCGGCAACATCGTGATTGTCTGATTCTATTTTTATTTTGTGCGTTCAACCTCTGATCAATTGTTGTTTTAATTATTTTATTATTATTGTTATTTTGTGAGTTGAGTAAACCAACAGCTGCGTGTCATTCGATTGATTTTTCACACGAAAAAATGTTATGAGTAATGTAACTCTGCCAAATTTTATTGTTTCTATTTTTTTTTATTCTAATATTTAAACATAAAACAAGCGCGATTACGATATTGTGAGAAAAAAAAGAACATTTATGCACGTAAAATAATCATAATTTGTGATGACACTGAGTTTGCGTTTATTTTTAGAGTGAATCGTGCATATGTTATAGAGAAAATTCACAATATAAGACGAAAAGTCACAACGCGGCATTGGCCTACAAATGTTGAAATTTACGCAACATGATCTTTTGACAAAATTTTCTACTTGCATGTTAGAATGTTTTAATTATTTGAAGTTTGCATTTTTTGGTATGACGCATCAAGTTTTCAAAAGTCATTATCGTTTGTTGACAGTGATGTACCAACAGTATTTAATCAATTTGTATGTTCTCAATTAAAAGAATTAAATATTTTTGTTCGTACTTTAACCTTTGATGATCTCTTTAATTTATTATCACACTCAATCATAGAATCGTCGTCATGTATTCTTTTGCAATTTCCAAGCCAGACACTTGAATTAATTGAACGAAATGGCAAATATCTCACAAAACATGTGCGTGTAAATGAATCGCGTATCAACAATTCATTTTAAATTGTTTCGATTTTGAAATCATTTTTTTTTTCGGACTATGCCTCTTTAAATTGATTATTTATTTAGATTGTTAATGGATACAATGTAAGCTATTAAAATTTATTGTTATATAAAGTAATCTGTATTCTCAAATGAACTCACATAAAGTCGAAATTGACTCAAAAATATTTTATGTTGATAAAGAAATCATAAATAATTTGATTATTTTTTGCTACTCTAAATTACTTTTCAATTTTACAAAAATTTTTGCTCACTAACGTATATGAAACAAATTTCAAATGTGATATTATTGCCAACGAGTTAAATTTTAATTGTTATTCATTTAAATAAATGATGCATAAATTAAAATTGGCAAAATATTTGAACGTGCTTAACAATGATGAATTATAAAAATTCGAACTCTAATCGAACGTCAAATAATTCTGGAGGTTTTTAGAAAATTCTCAATTAAACGAAAGTGAATTATTAATGGATTTTTTAAACAAAAAAAGAGACTTCAAGCGAACTGATGGTCTATCTCTATAAACAAATAATTTAAATTTATAGCGTTCGAAAATATTTGAAGATTGATAAAAATGATTTAGACATTGTTGATAACAAATGTATAAGTTTTTTTTGGGTTTGTTCTTTTTTTTTCATTTCGCATGAAAAATGACAAGTTGATCGTCTGTTGGGTCAAGGTTTTTATAAATTGATAAGTTCTTATATTTAACTCGAATTGACACAAAACATCTCTATTTGTTCATTACTTTACTTTTTAAAGCAATTGATGGATATGCCTGGTTGTTTATTTGTTTAAAAAAAGTTCAAAGCAACAAATTTGGAACATGAACATGATATGTGAATTTCAGTTGTTGTTATTAATTTTCGCTTCATGCATTTCACACTGTCGATTATAGTGATAAATAAGTCGCGCTAACACTTCTAAAATCAACAACTTTCCTTCATATACTCATAACACTGTACGTAAACTGTAATTACACACTATTTGAAAAAAAAGAACAACAACAAAAAACAATTAAAACAAATGAGCTCAATCTGCATTTTTTCCTCTCGCATGTCTGTGTAGTTAATTACATGTAACAACCTCACTATTTTCTCCGGAGCAAACAAACAAACAAACAGGAGAATAACATGAACATTTGTCAAACTGCTCACACGGTTGTACCTTGATTTTGAAGAGAGGATGCATGACACGAGAGTTGTCGTCTGTCAACATGCAATGCCCAACAGGACAAAGACCATAAATATACAACACAACGACAAATCCATTCATAAAAAGGCAACGATGTTTCCATAGACAGACGAGGAAATGCCGGTAATTTTTTTAAACTTGTATATGTGTGACATTGTATGCACTTTTTGCCTGTCTTATCGCACGTGAATGAATTTTCTACCATACAAAAAACAAAATAAATGGAAATTCAGAAACGATTAGCAGTAAATATTTATTTCGTTTCTTACATTTTTCTTTACTTTTACGTATATGGACAATAGGAAGAAAACAAAAATATATAAGCGCAACAAGTGTCTTCATACACACACACACACGACTTTTATTTACATTCATATTACCTATTCATGAGACAATCAGATTGTAAACACACAGCTAAATATAAAATATTTGTACACTCAGTTATTCTTGGCATTGCAAATTCACCTGTTCATGTACTTAACATGTGGTCGACGATGACAAAAAATAAACGTGATGCAAAGCCAAGTAAACGATATCTATAAATAAATTAGTCTAAGAATACGAAAGAATTTTTTGTAATTTGCACTCTCTTCAACTTGACACACATTCGTATTTTTTTTTTTCATAAAAAATAAATAAGAATGCATAAAACTGAGGAATTAGAATAACGATAAGAAAATTGAAACAAAAAAAAAATAAATAAATAAAACGCTAATCGCCGTTCTTTTTTTGTTTGTTGCATCATCGTGAACAAAGTTAAAGATATCTTGTGCATTTGAATATTTTAATCTCATTCTCACAACTAACGCGATACCAAAAACTGTCATAACTGTATGCAGGTTCTCTTGTCATTTTGATTTAGGTCAATTTCTTTGATCTTCTAAGAAACTCTTCTTAAACGCTTGATTAGACATTGCCACTTTTTATTAACAATACATTAAAAAAAAACAGTTAATGGCCTTTCAAGAATAGATTGGTGATCTCATGAACAAGATCGTAGCTCGCTATTAATTATTATCATCATCTTATTTAATATTTCTCAATAGGCATCAGTTACTCATTCATTTCATTTATGTTTAACTTTGAATATTATAATGATTCTGTGTGATGAACCGCCGCCACGATGTTTTATTACTTAAAATAGAGCAAATTTACTGATAACATTTTTAAAATACTTTGATAATGGATTGAAACACATGCATTATATTTGTTTGTTTTTTCTTCTTCTTGATTTATTTTCATGTGAGCAAATAGCCTGTAGAGCTCCCGGAGGGAAGAACAAAGCTTCTGTAATAAATTATCTGCCTATTAATCTCCTTGTTGTTTGTCTTATGGCACGATCTGCTTGTCAAACGATAATTATATAGACAATATATAAATAAACGCTTTATGATATATGAAATTATGTTTTACCTGAAACACGGGCAATTAGCATCTCTCTCATTTCGTCGTTCAACTCACTCATTTGATCGAAAACACTAAACTGTTATACAAAAAAAGTTATCATATCGTATCCTTTTCCTCAGGTTCTTACAAGAAATTGTTGAACACACGTTTCCAATAAAGCATGAATGAAAAGAGAGCGCATCGTAGTGAGTTCGTCTTTTCATTTTTTTCGCCCGTTTTGTACGAAAAAATACACACACCGAAACCTTCATACACACACGTTCCATTCATGTTATTGGTAGAGTATACAACACTCATTCGCTTCTTGTATACGGCTTTTATTATAAAATTATATGTGCTCAATATGTACACTATTATACACATTATTTTAACTTGACTCTGTATTTTTTAGAATATTTTTCAGTTTAGAGACTGAAACACAAGTCAGTTAGTCGCGAGATACGATTGCGACAAGACGCATACTCAGTTCCATTATATCCATTATAGTATAAAAGTATTGTGAGTTGAACTTTTATATTATTTATTGGCAGAGACGGGAGTTTTCTCTCAATTTTTATTTTGAGTTTAAGTCAGTTTTGTGCGCGCAGCGAGCTTGTCAACAAGTCTGAAAAAGATTTTAAAATTAACATCCTTGATTTTCTAAATCAAATAAAATTCATAAAAATAGGTAACATTTAAATAAAAAAAAAATTAAAATAAATTAAAAAAATAATAACCAAAATTGTTGCAAAAATAATTTAATTCTAATTTCAAAAGAAAAAAAATTATTTTAAAATTTTAATTTTATTCTTCTTGAAAAAAAAATTAAAATATTTAATATTTAATATAAAACATAGAAAAAAAATCATATTTTTGCGACGGTTTTGAATTTAATAAGTAGAAAAAAAAACAGTGACAAAAGTGAAGAAAAACTTATTTTTTAAAATAAAAATCCGTGAAATAATCAGCAAAAATGATTGATCTTTGGCTTATACTTTATGAATAAAGACATATACATATTATCAAATAATAAAAAAAAATTAAATAAAAAAGAACATCAACGTTGGATTATAAAATATGAAAAAATGTGAATATTATGTGATGAAATATATAATTTTTTACATTGACCTTTTTTTAGCAAACAAAAATATATAAATAAGCGACAATCAAGTCTCAAGATTAATTTTTAATTTAGAAAGAAAACAACATATGAGATTAATCGAATACAGTGAAAAATATAAAGAAATGATAGAATGAAGAAAAAATGACGTTTAATAATTTTGAAAAATAAAACACGAGCCACAGAAAAGACATTTCTTTCAACGAAATAAAATTTTTGTGCATTTTTTAATTATAGTAACATTTTATTGTGTCTAATATTATATATTTTGCATAAAATTAAAATTTTGCGAATATGTATAAAAAACTATTATCCTTAATTTAAATAGTAAATGAATGAGTAATTGGCATCAATGTTAACCGAATGAAAAAAATATAGTAATTTTTTATTTAATCATGTTCAACTAATAATCTGTCCGCATATAATTTCCGTATTTTCACTTCATAAAAAAATTTCTCAACTAAATGAAGCGCTTTATTATCTTATTTAATTCTTATGACAAACAGTAGTGGCAAAAAACTAACGTGATAACGATCTTTATTTATCATTATGTTGCCTATAAAAATTAATAACTCGTGCCAAGTCAAGTTTAACTACACTTCTGGTCTAATAAAAATATTTTTGTTGAAGAAATAAAATAAAAAAAAAATAATCATGCAAGAAATGCCTTATTCAACAGAAATTCAATTTGTTTGATTTGTAAATATTTGCATTAAAATTTTGCTCAGTAGCTGCTAAATCAATTAGTGTGCGATTAAAATGTTAGATAATGTAATTATTATAATGGAGCTCTATGTGCATTATTTTACAGTGTACCATAAACAAAAGACATAAAAAGCGTCTAAATTAAAAAAGGTGATTAAAAATTTTATTACTTCGATGAACGGAAAGTGTGTTGAACTTAAATCATATGTAGTAAATCTGTTAAAATACTTTTCTGTCAATATGTGGTTTTAATTGTTTCAGTACTAAATTGAACTGATGAGTTCTTGACGAACATTTTTCATCATTTTAATCAATTTGCCGATATAAATAAAATAAAATGCACGGATATATTTATTGGAATGTAACTTGTGTATAAGGTTTTTCGTCACATCATAAATCAATTTTGACATATACTCTTACAATGCTAAATGTGATGTGTAAGAGACATAAACACCATTAGAGAAAATATGAAAAATAAACATACATATATGATAAAAAAGTGCTCCGCTTCTCGAATAAGAAATATTTTTTGACATTTTTTTAAACTCAAATGTGTAAAGTGTATCCAAAGTAATGTAACAAAAGCTCGTGTCGCAGTTCATTGCCTTTTTAAATTTAATTACAAAAAATCACAATTATTATATACATATTCGAAATTATCGTGCCTGTGTGTTTGACGAATAATAAACATTTTTATAAAGCAAAATAAACTCAATTGAGACCACCTAACCAGAAAACATTTAAATGCACTTTCAAGCTTTCATTGAAAATACGGCAGATGAAAGAAGACATATACGCTGGAATAATAACAAATATAAATTTTAAATATTAAAATAAAACAATAGAACATATGATTTCAATAAATTCATTAAAACTATTTATTGGTTCATGTTACACACTCTGAAAAGTGTCAGGAAAATCGGCGAATGAATTTCAATTAAGTCAAAACAACATTTAGTTTTAAATTTACAAAATATGGAAAGATATAAAAGTTCAATAGTGAGTTTAATTAATATTACACACAGTATGTGAAATCATTGAGACGTGTCTATTTTCTGTCTTTTTATGAAGAAAAATCAAAGGAATGACCTTAAAATTTTAAAAACAAAATGTGTTGAATTGAAAATAAATGTGCTTTGACATAATGTATCATTTCACATCATCTATCATAATAATAAAGTTGAACACAAGCTTGTCAAAACTGTATGATTGTTATTATAAAAATATAAATAAAAGCAAATTTTGAAGCTGCATTTGTGTTGACACTTTTATATTTGTTAATATTTATTATAAATTGATTAATTATAAAGAGAAACATTCATTCATCGCTTTTTTTTTTTGACTTTGATCTTTGACCCATATGATGTCAATCTGTGGCTTCTGCTTGTGAAGCGCTCTGTCATTTTATACTCTGTTTATTAGGCATATGATTAAAAAATAAATCAATTTTGACATTATTGTTTAAAGTTCATTTATGTACAATTTTAATTTAAAATATATATAAAAAATCTGTTATACAAGAAGTTTTCAACTTCAAAAATAGATCATTTATATTCGTCAAGTCAAAAAAAAAAAAAAATAGCAAAAAAAGCGAACTAAAAAGGAATAAACAAGGGCCTTGTGTTAACAAAGTCGAAAAAATTGCCAAGTAAAAAAATTTTTGAGAACAAAAACTTAAATATAAAGGATTTATTTCAGTCTACGTCCGTCTGTATTTACATTAATTCTGAAATAAATCCTTTATATTTAAGAAAAAAATTTTTACTTGGCAAGTTTTTCGACTTTTTTAACACAAGGCCCTTGTTTATTCCTTTTTAGTTCGCTTTTTTTGCTATTTTTTTTTTGACTTGACGAATATAAATGATCTATTTTTGAAGTTGAAAACTTCTTGTATAACAGATTTTTTATATATATTTTTTTTAATATATTTTTTTATATATTTTTTTAATATATTTTTTTTAATATATTTTTTTTAAATATATTTTTTTTATATATATTTTTTTTTATTTATTACTTTTTAGTGTTGTACAGAAGAAGTTTTTAACATTTATTTAATCATAAAATTTCTAAACACTAAAAAATGACCCACAGAAAATTCATTGTAGTGACCGCCTTGGGTTAAGAGGTGTCATTTGTATGGGAGGTCCATTTTAGAGAACCGTAGGGTAAAAGTGATGTATGGCAATGTTGTGCGTCTCGACGAGACAAACATTTCTGCATCATTAGATTTTTGAAATTTGCACTGGGAGTCGGTTTAAATTTGAATTTTCCGTTGACATTTTAGATGCAAAATAAGCATGACCTGTGAAGGAATGAATTTGCACTGGGAATATAAAGGATTAATAAGAGGTTTCATTTGTATGGGAGGTCCATTTGTAAAAGTGATGTTGGCCGTTCGACGAGACAAACATTTTTCGTTATACTGGGATTTGAATTTTCCGTTGATTTTTCGTTATAATTTCAATGCATTGGGATCATTCCACTCTTATATGGGGAAAATTTTTTGTGCATTGGGACCTCAATTTCACAAATGGGACCTCCGCGATGCAAAATAAGCATGACCTGTAGAAGGAATGAACCTTCTATCTATTACAGGAAAGCCGTAAAATCGGTTCCAACAGACAAACAAACCCCTCATTGACTGAATATAAAGGATCTATAATAAGAGGTGTCATTTGTATGGGAGGTCCATTTTAGAGAACCGTAGGGTAAAAGTGATGTATGGCAATGTTGTGCGTCTCGACGAGACAAACATTTCTGCATCATTAGATTTTTGAAATTTGCACTGGGATTCGGTTTAAATTTGAATTTTCCGTTGATTTTTCGTTATAATTTCAAACTCTTATATGGGGAAAATTTTTTGTGCATTGGGATCATGCCCCGATTCCACAAATGGGACCTCCGCGATGCAAAATAAGCATGACCTGTAGAAGGAATGAACCTTCTATCTATTACAGGAAAGCCGTAAAATCGGTTCCAACAGACAAACAAACCCCTCATTGACTGAATATAAAGGATCTATAAAAAAAGAAAAACTAACAATTACAAAAATATTTAATATGTTGTGATGGTAAATATAAAACAAATGTGCCTGCCTAACGATGACACATGACATGTCTCACTAAATAGTTTCTTGTTCATTTTTCACAATAGAAGTTAGAAGAATATGTTTAAAAATTATAATAATAACGATGCTGTGTACACAGAAACATATGTATCATAACAGAAAAACTAATAAAATTCGTGATGTTTGTGTAAGAAATTTCCCTCCTTGAAATGTTAACGACGACGGTAATTTTATTATGAATGAAATCAAAACATTGTCGCGTATAACATATGATTATATCGTAAATATCATTTACGACTTGTCAACTATTTTTTTTCTTTTCTCGACGTCAAGTCATTCAGTTTCTTGATCTGATCTTTTTAGACATCAATGTGAACTCTCCTAAATTTATTCATTGGTTGAGTTATTTTGACGTGAACATTTTAAATGTGTAAAAATAGTTGGTCAGTAGTAAAAAATTAATTCGCTCGTTCACGTTTTTATACTGAAAATTGCATAAAATATATTAAAACGTTTTTCTTTGAAAATAAGTTTTAAAAATATTTTAATCATCAGTTTTCAAAGGCAAACAAATGACCTCTCGCAATAGGCGGTAAAAAACTTCATGTTGTGTTGCACCTTTTTATCATCCTTAAAAATCTCATGTTTCTTTCGTTTCAACACACTTTCCTCTTTTTCTGCGTAATACAGTCGACGTCGACATCATTGTGCAGAAAAGTTGCGGAAAAAATATGAATTTAAACAAAAACAAACTTCTCGCAGGAAACATTGTGGCATTTTTTTTTCATTCGTATGAACGAGAAGTAAATATAAAAAAAACTTTTAACTTTGAAACTAAAGAGAGAGAAAAACACACAAATCAAAAGAGTAACCTTTTTACACATTTTTTTCGTAAGCATTCGTACATACTTAGAAGTGTAATTAGTGCAAATTAATTTTTCAGAAATAAGTGACTGAGTCATAGAGGGCTTTTGACAAAATTGCTTGACAAATTTCAAGAGATTCAAGATTTGAAACAAAATATAATTTAATGCTAAATGTCTTGGAATTTTTTTTTCGTTTTAATAGATTAAGCTCGTATTAAAAATCAGATTTTTCATTATGACATAAAAAGCACTGCACACAGCAGGCATTCACGACGAATTCTTATAGAAAAAATTACGTTTAAAAAATGTGCATCTACTCTCTTTTTTGCTATTAAAACATTAAGAGGATTTTTTGTATGCGATCAACTTTTAACACCAACTACTCAAAACTGTTTGCCTACTTGTTTGTGCATAATTTTTCAAAGAGAATTTTTATAAGCACATATTTGGATGTCTTAACAAAAAAAAGGGAAAAAATGTGCGTCTCTAACTGAGAGTAGCTATGTCTCAAAAACACTGTAAAAGTCAACAAAAAGTTACAGGAAATTAAAATGTGAAAAAACTGCATAAGTGTCCCATTGACATTCAATCGAGAATTTTTTTTGAATTAGAAACATGCATCGTCATCATATTTATTCACATACTTACTTATCATTAAAGAATGCAAAAATGCAAGGCAAAGGAGTGTCTAGTCGTTATGGTTGCTTGAGAAAAGACAAGGGTCTCGTACTCGTATACAACTAAATGTATTTTTAATTATATTTTTTTCAACGTTGATTTCATTGCATTTCGACGACGAGATACGAGTATAAAGTTCAAAATTTTTGTGATGATGATGATGATTATATTATGAAGATGACAACCTTGCGATGGTAAAAAGTTATAATGAAATGCATGTTTGCATGATAAATGTATATTTTTATTGCCTTTTTATATGTTCAGACTGAAGGAAGTGTGTGTCTGGGTCAAGTTTTTGTTTTGTGGGTAATGATCTAATATCATCATCGTTCATTCAAAAAATATCGGTTTGTAAATATTACAAATGTGTTACGTAATTGTTTACTTTTATCATCGTCTTTACATTCATTAAGACATTAATCTATGCCGAAAAATGACTTCATCGTTTAATCTCAAACGCAAACCTGAACTACTTGTGGTCGAAATCAAGAGTATTTAAAAATAATAATATAGAAAAAACAACTATAGAGAACAAGAATACGTTGATGATATAATCGTCTGAAGTGATAAATTAAAAAATAATTGTGAAGAAAACACACAGCAGGAAAATAATAAAATATATTAACAAAAAAAAATGTTGTGCTTGCATAAAAAATTTACGAAAAAAGTAAAACATGAGACCATTATGACAGTTATGGAAGTGGTTCTATAAAAATAAATTTATTATAATATTCGGAACAGATTTCGTTTTCGATACAGAAAAAAAACAGACTGATAAGCCAAAGATCAATCTAATAAATATTAACACAAAATATATCCGTGACGTTTGTTGTTTTAACATCAAAGTGTTCTTTTTTATTTGCATAAACTTTATAGAGAGTTGACAACTACAGCAAGAAATAAAAAACCCCTCATCTATCAAAAAAGACTTTTTATTAAAATTCCATATAAACACAAATGAAATAAGAGATTGGTGACAACCTTCGTGCTAAATCCATCACTAAAATGGGTTTACTAAAAGTGATCCGTGAAACTCGCATGGTGCATATATCAATTATATTGTTATTTAATGCCGTTTTATTACCAAATTTAATAGAAGCCAATTCCTACTCCGTGAATGGAGGTAAGTAGCGTTTCGTCAAAGCAACTTCTAAACTATCATATTTATTCTTATTCAAATCTGCGGTGATTAAAAATTCGACTTTTATGACTTGAATTCGAATAGCGGCTCAACACTCTCATAAAACTTTAAATTTAATTTACATCAGTTCATAAATTTTGATTGTTGAGTGTGATAAAGAAATATATTTGGTTATAAAAAAAACTTAATGTTTAATAGAAGGAGGTATGTGATTTCATTTGAAAGCCACACACTTTGCTCTTATTATTAAATCAATAAAATAATTCTATATTGCGATGAAATTTCTCGATCAATATATCGTAATGTGTATCTTTAGAGAAGCAGATTTTACTTCGCTTATATGATATATTAAAGAAAACATTAAAAGGTGTCAATCATTTGTTGATAAATTAATTTAAATAAAAGTCACAATGTTTCTTATTTGTTTTCTTTTATTCTATCTTTCTTTATAAATATCAAATTAATATAAGATAAAATCTTGTTGGCTCACTGAGTTACCCGTTAAACATGTATTCTATACTGTATACTGCTCATTGATTTTTTCATTCAAAAGATAAACAACCGCGAATAAGATAATATCATAAAATATATCTTTTATTTAAAAATTAAAGCAAAAACACATAATTAATTATATTAAAGAAGCGACAACGTTTGAAATGAACTTGACCTTTCACTCGACCAACGCATTTTATAAAAAAATTAACATAAAAAAATATTTGTTAGACAGATGATAAAATTTATAAAAATATCGAAAATACTTGTTTGTCTAAATTTTTGTCAATAATCACATATTATGTCACACATGTTGCCGATACGCTATTATGCTAATAATAATCTACTTGATGAATTATATTCACTTTGAATGTATAATAAACTAAAACTTTTATATACATTAATAGCATATTATTATTGTTATTACAACACTTTAGTTGAGAATAACGAAAAGGCGCAACAGTTTGTTTTTAATTCCAATAATAGTCTATCCTTTAGTGTTATTAGAACCATAGTGAATAGTATTGTTAGTCTGAAGCTGATTGTTTTTAGCGAGAGAATAAAAAAAAACAGGATTAACTCCATTCGGATAGTTTGTTATTCAGTGTCAGACAAGAATATAACACGAATTGTATTGGGACCGTGTGTGAGAGTAGAAGATAATCGGATGAAATAAAATAATCATATTGAACATTATTCCACGTAGCACACTCGAAACGCGCTTTTATACGATATATGCAAAACAATATGCCTTAGGCATGATCAACAACATTCGTAGTTGAAGCAACAATTTACCGGTTTAAACACTCGCTCGGAATATGTTTAAGGCGACAATATATGCTCGTCCAAAGTCAACAAATCCACAAGATAAATAGAAATAAATAAAAAAGAAAAAACAATGTTTAGTCAGGAAACTTAACTTACTAACCAGCAGTGTTACATATTACTATTAATAAATGATGTTTATGCATTTTTTGTTCTGCCTCGCTACTTTACATTCAATATTTGTTTAACGGACATACGTTGCTTTGTTCCATGTGCAATGTGATCCAATATTTAAATATTTTTATTCTTTGTGAGCAGTAAAAATGTCACCATCAACAAAAATCTTCAGTTTTGTTCTATTCTACTTGATTTGCATATTATGCAAAAACCTCGATATACTTTATATAATTTTATTCAAAGCACAATCGTTTTCATAAGAAATATTAATCAAGTGAGATCATTTGTCACATTGATTGAAACATTAAAACCATTTAAAAAATGTCGTTTTCGAAAATATTGACGTAATTTCAACAATCCTTTATGCTGGTCATTATAGTTGACTTTAAATTTATTATAATATTTTCGTGTAATATAATAAATTTAATGGCGCGTTTGATAGTTTTTACATCTTTAAATTTGATTATAATAAAATTCAAAAAATGTATAAGTTTTTTTTATATATACATTAAACTGGCTTTGTTTATCAACATATTTATCATATTTTTAATTTCGAACTTCTTGAATTGTCAACCTCATGACAAAGAAAAATGTATTTCTACACAGTGACATTTGAGTGAATTTATATTCAACAAAGTAAATTATTTTTTTTTTTTGTAACAACTATGAATACTTATTATTTTCAAAAAAAGAAGAAGTTTGTTATTTATTAATTTTGTTACTTTAAAAATATGTTTGTCATGTTTTCGTTAACTTTTACCCTTAACCTACAACAGAGACTTATAATGACACAAACGTCTAATATTGATTCAACAATTTCTTGTTTTTATGTCAGTACGAATTTCATGCAATTTTTTCTATAACTATATTATCGGTCAACGAACTTCTCTTGATTTTTTCAAATGTACAAAATAGATTTTATTATAAAAATTTTTTTTTATTTTATTCAAAATGCATATATGTCACACTTGCGATAATAGTAATTTATTTAAAAATTAAGAAAAAAACTTATAGAACATATAAATGCCATTTTTGTATCATGTAGTGCAATTTTTTTTGCGATCATTATTTACATGTTTTGCAAATTAAAAAGATTAATTAACAAAATTTATGGATTTCTAAATCAAAAATCGATTTGATACTTTTATATTTTGTTGTTTTTCATCCTTCATTAAGTTTTTTTAGACTTTCTTAGAATGCAAAAGGGGTGATAAAACTCCCTCATTAACGGCGTCTCAACATTTTATTTTGTTTCTTTAATATAAACAAATCTAATTAATAGCTCTTAGCGTTAAAATGTCTTTTTTTTATATGCAGACTTGTCGTTAGTGCAAGTCATGTACCTTTTATTATTGTTATCACCGTTGATTGTTTTAATTGTATTTTTTGCTGATTAGAAAGAAAAAAACAACATAAACATCCATGAAATTTGATCTTGAACCTTTTTGTTATTTTTCGCAAACATTTTAAAACATGGATTTCATCTATTTTCGATGTGATCAATAAAAAATGGCATAATGTATACCTAAATAGAGCGACAACAATATAATAATAATAATGGAAAGGAAATGTTAACTAATTTAATCAACTTCAATTTTCCATGCTTTTACCATTACTTTGCGTCGTCGTTTTGCTATGTTCCCGTCATTCCGTTCCCTCTTTATTATATTATAAGAATATGATGGTTATGATATTCACGATGTTTTTTGCGTATACCCTCTCCATCCGGATCTTTGAAGCCAATATGATGAGTGGTCAAACACAATGACGTTTATAAGGAAATTGTTATGAAAAGCATTTAGAAAATCCCCTTATAGATTTTATTATTTTTCACTTTGCTTGAAAAATAAATTTTGCGGCAATATGTTTGCTATCGACACTGTTCGACATGATTTTCGTACGTGATGATGTTTACAAAAAACTAACAAGATAAACTCTATCGGATGCCTTGTTGAACTGTGCTTATGGAAAATATCGAAAGATTTTCTTGAACTTTATTTTATAATTTCTTGCGTATATAATTAATTTAACGTAGCTTAAGAGAATATTGTCTTTTCCATGCAATTACCGATAAAATTATCTTCTGTAAATATTCAATTATAAAAGTGAAGAGTAACATTATTTTGAAGCGAATGTTAGCAACCACGAAAAATGAGAAGGGTAAAAAA